>NW_026511871.1:3069331-3264577 GCF_027579735.1 Bombina bombina | reverse complement strand
TCAGATTTATATGAAACACTACATAGTCGTTACATGTGCACTCACCTCAAGTGTCACCGTTTTGTTCCCGTATTTACCCTTTGTCTCAGATTTATATGAAACACTACATAGTCGTTACATGTGCACTCACCTCAAGTGTCACCATTTTGTTCCCGTATTTACCCTTTGTCTCAGATTTATATGAAACACTACATAGTCGTTACATGTGCACTCACCTCAAGTGTCACCGTTTTGTTCCCGTATTTACCCTTTGTCTCAGATTTATATGAAACACTACATAGTCGTTACATGTGCACTCACCTCAAGTGTCACCATTTTGTTCCCGTATTTACCCTTTGTCTCAGATTTATATGAAACACTACATAGTCGTTACATGTGCACTCACCTCAAGTGTCACCGTTTTGTTCCCGTATTTACCCTTTGTCTCAGATTTATATGAAACACTACATAGTCGTTACATGTGCACTCACCTCAAGTGTCACCGTTTTGTTCCCGTATTTACCCTTTGTCTCTAGTTGAGGAGGGCCATGAGGGTCCTGACCCACTTCCTGATGAATGAGGTGATCAAGCTACAGCAACAACTGAAGGTGAAAGAAACACAGAAATGTGAGCTTGTCGCAAACTCACGCCAGCTGGAGGATGAAAAGAAACAGCTGAGGGTTGGTCAACATGGAGTTGCTCACGTTTCAGGAGAGATACAACAAGATGAAAGAAGAGAGAAACAACTGTAATGATGAGCTGATCAAAGTGAAGGACGACAACTATAACCTAGCCATGAGATATGCCCAGCTGAGCGAGGAGAAAAACATGGCGTAATGCGCAGCCGAGACTTGCAGCTGGAGGTGAGAGCTCACAAGCTAGGTCTGTGCCTAGGGCAGACGGGTTTAGCTTTAGGGAAGTTCTATGGCTCCTATGCTCAGAATGCATCCCCACTAGACAACCACTCATCATTCATTTCCAATAATTGTCAACATTAAAATATACAAGAACATTTTATTTTATAATAGAAGCATTTTGCCCAAATTACTTCTACTTGAAAAAACTGTGTTGTAGTAAAAGTTATCACTGTTTCAAACGCATATGTACATATGCTACATGTACTTCTCCATGCTGAGCATGCTCAGCTCCAATATTTATGTATCCATAGGTAGGGAATGCCTGCTAGGTGTACTCACAGCTAATATTTATGTATCCATAGGTAGGAATGTCTGCTAGGTGTACTCACAGCTAATACTTTATGTATCCATAGGTAGGGAATGCCTGCTAGGTGTACTCACAGCTAATATTTATGTATCCATAGGTAGGGAATGCCTGCTAGGTATACTCACAGCTAATATTTAATGTATCCATAGGTAGGGAATGCCTGCTAGGTGTACTCACAGCTAATATTTATGTATCCATAGGTAGGAAATGCCTGCTAGGTGTACTCACAGCTAATATTTTTGTATCATATATAGGGAATGTCTGCTAGGTGTACTCACAGCTAATATTTATTTATCATAGGTAGGGAATGTCTGCTAGGTGTAATCACAGCTAATATTTATGTATCCATAGGTAGGGAATGCCTGCTAGGTGTACTCACAGCTAATATTTATGTATCCATAGGTAGGGAATGCCTGCTAGGTGTACTCACAGCTAATATTTATGTAATCCATAGGTAGGGAATGTCTGCTAGGTGTACTCACAGCTTATATTTATGTATCCATAGGTAGGGAATGCCTGCTAGGTGTACTCACAGCTAATATTTATGTATCCATAGGTAGGAAATGCCTGCTAGGTGTACTCAACAGCTAATATTTATGTATCCATAGGTAGGAAATGTCTGCTAGGTGTACTCACAGCTAATATTTATGTATCCATAGGTAGGGGAATGTCTGCTAGGTGTACTCACAGCTAATATTTATGCATCCATAGGTAGGGAATTGTCTGCTAGGTGTACTCACAGCTAATATTTATGTATCCATAGGTAGGGAATGTCTGCTAGGTGTACTCACAGCTAATATTTATGTATCCATAGGTAGGAAATGCCTGCTAGGTGTACTCACAGCTAATATTTATGTATCCATAGGTAGGGAATGTCTGCTAGGTTGTACTCACAGCTAATATTTATGTATCCATAGGTAGGGAATGTCTGCTAGGTGTACTC
Organism: Bombina bombina; assembly: GCF_027579735.1. NCBI lineage: Eukaryota > Metazoa > Chordata > Amphibia > Anura > Bombinatoridae > Bombina > Bombina bombina. The sequence continues at coordinate 3,262,431 of NW_026511871.1, read as the reverse complement.
ACAGCTAATATTTATGTATCCATAGGTAGGGAATGCCTGCTAGGTGTACTCACAGCTAATATTTATGTATCCATAGGTAGGGAATGCTGCTAGGTGTACTCACAGCTAATTATTTATGTATCCATAGGTAGGGAATGCCTGCTAGGTGTACTCACAGCTAATATTTATGTAATCCATAGGTAGGGAATGCCTGCTAGGTGTACTCACAGCTAATATTTATGTATCCATAGGTAGGGAATGCCTGCTAGGTTTACTCACAGCTAATATTTATTTATCCATAGGTAGGGAATGCCTGCTAGGTGTACTCACAGCTAATATTTATGTATCCATAGGTAGGAATGCTGCTAGTGTTACTCACAGCTAATATTTATGTATCCATAGGTAGGGAATGTCTGCTAGGTGTACTCACAGCTAATATTTATGTATCCATAGGTAGGGAATGTCTGCTAGGTGTACTCACAGCTAATATTTATGTATCCATAGGTAGGGAATGTCTGCTAGGTGTACTCACAGCTAATATTTATGTATCCATAGGTAGGGAATGCCTGCTAGGTGTACTCACAGCTAATATTTATGTATCCATAGGTAGGATGCCTGCTAGGTGTACTCACAGCTAATATTTATGTATCATAGGTAGGGAATGCCTGCTAGGTGTACTCACAGCTAATATTTATGTATCCATAGGTAGGGAATGCCTGCTAGGTGTACTCACAGCTAATATTTATTTATCCATAGGTAGGGAATGCTGCTAGGTGTACTCACAGCTAATATTTATGTATCCATAGGTAGGGAATGCCTGCTAGGTGTACTCACAGCTAATATTTATGTATCCTAGGTAGGGAATGCCTGCTAGGTGTACTCACAGCTAATATTTATGTATCCATAGGTAGGGAATGCTGCTAGGTGTACTCACAGCTAATATTTATGTATCCATAGGTAGGGAATGCCTGCTAGGTGTTACTCACAGCTAATATTTATGTATCCATAGGTAGGGAATGCCTGCTAGGTGTACTCACAGCTAATATTTATGTATCCATAGGTAGGGAATGTCTGCTAGGTTGTACTCACAGCTAATATTTATGTATCCATAGGTAGGGAATGCCTGCTAGGTGTACTCACAGCTAATATTTATGTATCCATAGGTAGGGAATGTCTGCTAGGTGTACTCACAGCTAATATTTATGTATCCATAGGTAGGGAATGCCTGCTAGGTGTACTCACAGCTAATATTTATGTATCCATAGGTAGGGAATGTCTGCTAGGTGTACTCACAGCTAATATTTATTATCCATAGGTAGGGAAATGCCTGCTAGGTGTACTCACAGCTAATATTATGTATCCATAGGTAGGAATGCCTGCTAGGTGTACTCACAGCTAATATTTATGTATCCATAGGTAGGGAATGTCCTGCTAGGTGTACTCACAGCTAATATTTATGTATCCATAGGTAGGGAATGTCTGCTAGGTGTACTCACAGCTAATATTTATGTATCCATAGGTAGGAATGTCCTGCTAGGTGTACTCACAGCTAATATTTATGTATCCATAGGTAGGAAATGCCTGCTAGGTGTACTCACAGCTAATATTATGTATCCATAGGTAGGGAATGTCTGCTAGGTGTACTCACAGCTAATATTTATGTATCCATAGGTAGGGAATGCCTGCTAGGTGTACTCACAGCTAATATTTATGTATCCATAGGTAGGGGAATGCCTGCTAGGTGTACTCACAGCTAATATTTATGTATCCATAGGTAGGGAATGCTGGCTAGGTGTACTCACAGCTAATATTTATGTATCCATAGGTAGGGAATGCCTGCTAGGTGTACTCACAGCTATATTTATGTATCCATAGGTAGGGGAATGTCTGCTAGGTGTACTCACAGCAATATTTATGTATCCATAGGTAGGGAATGTCCTGCTAGGTGTACTCACAGCTAATATTTATGTATCCATAGGTAGGAATGACTGATAGGTGTACTCACAGCTAATATTTATGTATCCATAGGTAGGGAATGTCTGCTAGGTGTACTCACAGCTAATATTTATGTATCCATAGGTAGGGAATGCCTGCTAGGTGTACTCACAGCTAATATTTATGTATCCCATAGGTAGGGAAATGCTCTGCTAGGTGTACTCACAGCCTAATATTTATGTATCCATAGGTAGGGAATGTCTGCTAGGTGTACTCACAGCTAATATTTATGTATCCATAGGTAGGAAATGTCTGCTAGGTGTACTCACAGCTAATATTTATGTATCCATAGGTAGGGAATGTCTGCTAGGTGTACTCACAGCTAATATTTATGTATCCATAGGTAGGGAAATGTCTGCTAGGTGTACTCACAGCTAATATTTATGTATCCATAGGTCAGGAAATGCCTGCTAGGTGTACTCACAGCTAATATTTATGTATCCATAGGTAGGGAATGTCTGCTAGGGTGTACTCACAGCTAATATTAATGTATCCATAGGTAGGAAAATGTCTGCTAGGTGTACTCACAGCTAATATTTATGTATCCATAGGTAGGGAATGGCCTGCTAGGTGTACTCACAGCTTATATTTATGTATCCATAGGTAGGGAAATGTCTGCTAGGTGTACTCACAGCTAATATTTATGTATCCATAGGTAGGGAATGTCTGCTAGGTGTACTCACAGCTAATGATTTATGTATCCATAGGTAGGGAATGCCTGCTAGGTGTACTCACAGCTAATATTTAGGTAACCATAGGTAGGGAATGCCTGATAGGTGTACTCACAGCTAATATTTATGTATCCATAGGTAGGAAATGTCTGCTAGGTGTACTCACAGCTAATATTTATGTATCCATAGGTAGGGAATGCCTGCTAGGTGTACTCACAGCTAATATTTATGTATCCATAGGTAGGGAATGTCTGCTAGGTGTACTCACAGCTAATATTTATGTATCCATATATAGGGAATGCCTGCTAGGTGTACTCACAGCTAATATTTATGTATCCATATATAGGGAATGCCTGCTAGGTGTACTCACAGCTAATATTTATGTATCCATAGGTAGGAAATGTCTGCTAGGTGTACTCACAGCTAATATTTATGTATCCATAGGTAGGGAATGTCTGCTAGGTGTACTCACAGCTAATATTTATGTATCCATAGGTAGGGAATGTCTGCTAGGTGTACTCACAGCTAATATTTATGTATCCATAGGTAGGAAATGCCTGCTAGGTGTACTCACAGCTAATATTTATGTATCCATAGGTAGGGAATGCCTGCTAGGTGTACTCACAGCTAATATTTATGTATCCATAGGTAGGAAATGTCTGCTAGGTGTACTCACAGCTAATATTTATGTATCCATAGGTAGGGAATGCCTGCTAGGTGTACTCACAGCTAATATTTATGTATCCATAGGTAGGGAATGCCTGCTAGGTGTACTCACAGCTAATATTTATGTATCCATAGGTAGGGAATGCCTGCTAGGTGTACTCACAGCTAATATTTATGTATCCATAGGTAGGGAATGTCTGCTAGGTGTACTCACAGCTAATATTTATGTATCCATAGGTAGGGAATGCCTGCTAGGTGTACTCACAGCTTATATTTATGTATCCATAGGTAGGGAATGTCTGCTAGGTGTACTCACAGCTAATATTTATGTATCCATAGGTAGGGAATGCCTGCTAGGTGTACTCACAGCTTATATTTATGTATCCATAGGTAGGGAATGTCTGCTAGGTGTACTCACAGCTAATATTTATGTATCCATAGGTAGGGAATGCCTGCTAGGTGTACTCACAGCTAATATTTATGTATCCATAGGTAGGGAATGTCTGCTAGGTGTACTCACAGCTAATATTTATGTATCCATAGGTAGGGAATGCCTGCTAGGTGTACTCACAGCTAATATTTATGTATCCATAGGTAGGAAATGTCTGCTAGGTGTACTCACAGCTAATATTTATGTATCCATAGGTAGGGAATGCCTGCTAGGTGTACTCACAGCTAATATTTATGTATCCATAGGTAGGGAATGTCTGCTAGGTGTACTCACAGCTAATATTTATGTATCCATAGGTAGGGAATGCCTGCTAGGTGTACTCACAGCTAATATTTATGTATCCATAGGTAGGGAATGCCTGCTAGGTGTACTCACAGCTAATATTTATGTATCCATAGGTAGGGAATGCCTGCTAGGTGTACTCACAGCTAATATTTATGTATCCATAGGTAGGGAATGTCTGCTAGGTGTACTCACAGCTAATATTTATGTATCCATAGGTAGGGAATGCCTGCTAGGTGTACTCACAGCTAATATTTATGTATCCATAGGTAGGAAATGTCTGCTAGGTGTACTCACAGCTAATATTTATGTATCCATAGGTAGGGAATGCCTGCTAGGTGTACTCACAGCTTATATTTCTATAGCTATTGGTGAGTAATATCTGCTGAGTGTACTCACAGCTAATATTTATGTAGCAATTGGTGAGTAATATGAGCTAAGTGTACTCACAGCTTATATTTCTATAGCTATTGGTGAGTGATATATGCTGAGTGTACTCACAGCTAATATTTATGTAGCAATTGGTGAGTAATATCTACTGAGTGTACTCACAGCTAATATTTATGTAGCAATTGTTGAGTAATATCTACTGAGTGTATTCACAGCTAATATTTATGTAGCAATTGGTGAGTAATATGAGCTAAGTGTACTCACAGCTAATATTTATGTAGCAATTGGTGAGTAATATGAGCTAAGTGTACTCACAGCTAATATTTATGTAGCAATTGGTGAGTAATATGAGCTAAGTGTACTCACAGCTAATATTTATGTAGCAATTGGTGACTAATATCTACTGAGTGTACTCACAGCTTATATTTCTATAGCTATTGGTGAGTAATATCTGCTGAGTGTACTCACAGCTAATATTTCTGTAGCTATTGGTGAGTAATATCTACTGAGTGTACTCACAGCTAATATTTTTGTAGCTATTGGTGAGTAATATCTACTGAGTGTGCTCACAGCTAATATTTCTATAGCTATTGGTGAGTAATATCTACTGAGTGTACTCACAGCTAATATTTCTATAGCTATTGGTGAGTAATATCTACTGAGTGTACTCACAGCTTATATTTCTATAGCTATTGGTGAGTAATATCTACTGAGTGTACTCACAGCTAATATTTCTATAGCTATTGGTGAGTAATATCTACTGAGCGTACTCACATCTTATATGTCTATAGCTATTGGTGAGTAATATCTGCTGAGTGTACTCACGGCTAATATTTCTGTAGCAATTGGTGAGTAATATCTACTGAGTGTACTCACAGCTAATAATTCTATAGCTATTGGTGACTAATATCTACTGAGTGTACTCACAGCTTATATTTCTATAGCTATTGGTGAGTAATATGTGCTAAGTGTACTCACACCTAATATTTATGTAGCAATTGGTAACTAATATCTACTGAGTGTACTCACAGCTTATATTTCTATAGCTATTGGTGAGTAATATCTGCTGAGTGTACTGACAGCTAATATTTCTATAGCTATTGGTGAGGAATATCTTCTGAGGGTACTCACAGCTAATATTTCTGTAGCTATTGGTGAGTAATATCTGCTGAGTATACTCACGGCTAATATTTCTGTAGCTATTGGTGAGTAATATCTGCTGAGTGTACTCACAGCTAATATTTCTATAGCTATTGGTGAGGAATATCTTCTGAGGGTACTCACAGCTAATATTTCTGTAGCTATTGGTGAGTAATATCTGCTGAGTATACTCACGGCTAATATTTCTGTAGCTATTGGTGAGTAATATCTGCTGAGTGTACTCACGGCTAATATTTCTGTAGCTATTGGTGAGTAATATCTGCTGAGTATACTCACGGCTAATATTTCTGTAGCTATTGGTGAGTAATATCTGCTGAGTGTACTCACAGCTAATATTTCTGTAGCTATTGGTGAGTAAAATCTGCTGAGTGTACTCACAGCTAATATTTCTGTAGCTATTGGTGAGTAATATGAGCTGAGTGTACTCATGGCTAATATTTCTGTAGCTATTGGTGAGTAAAATCTGCTGATTGTACTCACAGCTAATATTTCTGTAGCTAGTGGTGAGGAATATCTGCTGAGTGTACTCACAGCTTATATTTCTGTAGCTATTGGTGAGTAAAATCTGCTGATTGTACTCACAGCTAATATTTCTGTAGCTAGTGGTGAGGAATATCTACTGAGTGTACGCACAGCTTATATTTCTGTACCTATTGGTGAGTAATATGAGCTGAGTGTACTCACAGCTTGTATTTCTGTAACTATTGGTGAGTAATATGAGCTGAGTGTACTTTCTGTAGCTGTTGGAGAGGAATATCTTCTGAGTGTACTCACAGCTAATATTTATGTAGCAATTGGTGACTAATATCTACTGAGTGTACTCACAGCTTATATTTTTATAGCTATTGGTGAGTAATATCTGCTGAGTGTACTTTCTGTAGCTATTGGTGACTAATATCTACTGAGTGTACTCACGGCTAATATTTCTGTAGCTATTGGTGAGTAATATGAGCTGAGTGTACTCACAGCTAATATTTCTGTAGCTATTGGTGAGTAATATCTTCTGAGGGTACTCACAGCTAATATTTCTGTAGTTATTGGTGAGTGATATCTGCTGAGGGTACTCACAGCTAATATTTCTGTAGCTATTGGTGAGTGATATATGCTGAGTGTACTCACAGCTAATATTGCTGTAGCTATTGGCGAGTAATACCTGCTGAGGGTACTCACAGCTAATATTTCTGTAGCTGTTGGTGAGTGATATATTATGAGTATACACACAGCTAATATTTCTTTAGCTATTGGTGAGGAATATCTTCTGAGGGTACTCACAGCTTATATTTCTGTAGCTGTTGGTGAGGAATATCTTCTGAGGGTACTCACAGCTAATATTTCTGTAGCTATTGGTGAGTAATATCTGCTGAGTGTACTCACAGCTAATATTTCTGTAGCTATTGGTGAGTAATATGAGCTGAGTGTACTCACAGCTAATATTTCTGTAGCTGTTGGTGAGTGATATATTATGAGTATACACACAGCTAATATTTCTTTAGCTATTGGTGAGGAATATCTTCTGAGGGTACTCACAGCTTATATTTCTGTAGCTGTTGGTGAGGAATATCTTCTGAGGGTACTCACAGCTAATATTTCTGTAGCTATTGGTGAGTAATATCTGCTGAGTGTACTTTCTGTAGCTGTTGGTGAGTAATATCTGCTGAGGGTACTCACAGCTAATATTTCTGTAGCTATTGGTGAGGAATATCTTCTGAGGGTACTCACAGCTAATATTTCTGTAGCTATTGGTGAGTAATATCTGCTGAGTGTACTTTCTGTAGCTGTTGGTGAGTAATATCTGCTAAGTGTACTCACAGCTAATATTCTATAGCTATTGGTGAGGAATATCTACTGAGTTTAGTCACAGCTAGTATCTCTGTAGCTATTGGTGAGTAATATCTGCTGAGTGTACTTTCTGTAGCTGTTGGTGAGTAATATCTGCTGAGGGTACTCACAGCTAATATTTCTGTAGCTATTGGTGAGTAACAGCTGCTGAGTGTACTCACGGCTAATATTTTTGTAACTATTGGTGAGTAATATCTGATGAGGGTACTCACAGCTAATATTTCTTTAGCTATTGGTGAGGAATATGTTCTGAGTGTGCTCACGGCTAATATTTCTGTAGCTATTGGTGGGTAATATCTGCTAAGTGTACTCACAGCTAATATTCTATAGCTATTGGTGAGGAATATCTACTGAGTTTAGTCACAGCTAGTATCTCTGTAGCTATTGGTGAGGAATATCTACTGAGTGTACTTTCTGTAGCCGTTGGTGAGTAATATCTGCTGAGGGTATTCACAGCTAATATTTCTGTAGCTATTGGTGAGTAATATCTGCTGAGTGTACTCACAGCTAATATCTATGTAGCTATTGGTGAGTAATATCTGCTGAGTGTACTCACAGCTAATATCTATGTAGCTATTGGTGAGTAATATCTACTGAGTGTACTTTCTGTAGCTTTTGGTGAGTAATATCTACTGAGTGTACTTTCTGTAGCCGTTGGTGAGTAATATCTGCTGAGGGTACTCACAGCTAATATTTCTGTAGCTATTTGTTGAGTAACAGCTGCTGAGTGTACTCACAGCTAATATTTCTGTAACTATTGGTGAGTAATATCTGCTGAGGGTACTCGCAGTTAATATTTCTGTAGCTGTTGGTGAGTAATATCTGCTGAGGGTACTCACAGCTAATATTTCTGTAGCTGTTGGTGAGTAATATCTACTGAATGTACTCACAGCTAATATATCTGTAGCTATTGGTGAGGAATATCTTCTGAGGATACTCACAGCTAATATTTCTGTAGCTATTGGTGAGGAATATCTACTGAGGATACTCACAGCTAATATTTCTTTAGCTATTGGTGAGGAATATCTTCTGAGTGTACTCACAGCTAATATTTCTATAGCTGTTGGTGAGTAATATCTGCTGAGTGTACTCACAGCTAATATTTCTGTAGCTGTTGGTGAGTAATATCTGCTGAGTGCACTTTCTGTAACTGTTGGTGAGTAATATCTTCTGAGGGTACTTATAGCTAATATTTACGTAGCTATTGGTGAGTTATATCTACTGAGTGTACTCACAGCTAATATTTCCGTAGCTATTGGTGAGTTATATCTACTGAGTGTACTCACAGCTAATATTTCTGTAGCTATTGGTGAGTGATATATTATGAGTATACACACAGCTAATATTTCTTTAGCTATTGGTGAGGAATATCTTCTGAGTGTACTCACAGCTAATATTTCTATAGCTGTTGGTGAGTAATATCTGCTGAGTGTACTCACGGCTATTATTTCTGTAGCTGTTGGTGAGTAATATCTGCTGAGTGCACTTTCTGTAACTGTTGGTGAGTAATATCTTCTGAGGGTACTTATAGCTAATATTTCCGTAGCTATTGGTGAGTTATATCTACTGAGTGTACTCACAGCTAATATTTCTGTAGCTATTGGTGAGTGATATATTCTGAGTATACTCACAGCTAATATTTCTGTAGTTATTAGTGAGTAATATCTGCTGAGTGTACTCACGGCTATTATTTCTGTAGCTGTTGGTGAGTAATATCTGCTGAGTGTACTCACGGCTATTATTTCTGTAGCTGTTGGTGAGTAATATCTGCTGAGTGTACTCTCGGCTATTATTTCTGTAGCTGTTGGTGAGTAATATCTGCTGAGTGTACTCACGGCTATTATTTCTGTAGCTGTTGGTGAGTAATATCTTCTGAGGGTACTTATAGCTAATATTTCTGTAGCTATTGGTGAGTTATATCTACTGAGTGTACTCACAGCTAATAATTCTGTAGCTATTGGTGAGTGATATATTCTGAGTATACTCACAGCTAATATTTCTGTAGTTATTAGTGAGTAATATCTTCTGAGTATACTCACAGCTAATATTTCTGTAGTTTTTAGTGAGTAATATCTTCTGAGTGTATTCACAGATAATATTTCTGTACCTTTATTTTCCTGTAGATTGATCGGCTGAAGCATCACTTGAATAAAGTAGAAGAGGAGTGTAAACTGGAGAGAAATCAGTCCCTCAAGTTAAAGAACGACATTGAGAATCGCCCGAAGAAAGAGCAGATGTTTGAGCTGGAGAGGGAGAATGAAATGCTGAAGACAAAGGTGCAGGAGTTGCAGTCTATCCTACAGGTAACGCACAACTGTTGTGCCACCAACATGTCCAACCCTAGGGGGCACTTTAATAATACCAATGGATTGATAGATTAGAGGATGTGTAGATCTATCTGATGTAGATATGAATGTAAATATGGTGTAGCTATAATGAGCTAATTATCATGATATAACCTATAATATAGTACGTATAAATAAATCAACTAGAATACCAGTTATAAGGATATATCTTAACTGAGTCTTTGTGAGAACTTATGACCCAAGTTCAGGTGTTCAAGGTTGTCCAGATGTATTCATCATCACTGGTTGTAGTTCATCTGTTGAACAATCCAAATAAAACCAATTCAGATGAATGTGAGCAGCTCCTCTCATGGATAATCAGCAAAAAACAGGAATCTGTGAAAACAATCACAAAGAAAGAGGGCGCCTCCTAGTCTAATACTGAGGTGATGTTGGAATAAAGCAGATCTTGTACTGAAATAATACTCACAAGGAGAGCAGCACCAAATGTGCTAAATGACGCAAGCTGGGAAATCATTGGCGCAGCAACACTGATCCTGCAATAGGATGTTGGGATCCAGGGATTCCAGGTGGTGTAGTAGATAAATCACTCTCAAGCTCCCATTTGGTGCAACATATATTTATTTAAACTGGTATTAAAAACATACACCTAGATTACGAGTTTTGCGTTAGGAGGGGTGTGGTGCTAACGAGCAGTTTATGCTCACCGCTCACTTGCAGACAGCGCTGGTATTACGGGTTTTTACAAACCCGACGTTAACCGCAAAAAAAGTGAGCGAAGAGCAAAATTTTGCTCCACTTCTCACCTCAATACCAGCGCTGCTTACGTTAGCGGTGAGTTGGTAAAATGTGCTCGTGCTCGATTTCCCCATAGGAATCAATGGGGGAGAGCCGGCTGAATTAAAACCTAACACCTGCAAAAAAGCAGCGTAAAGCTCCTAACGCAGCCCCAATGATTCCTATGGAGAAATGCATTTTATGTCTACACCTAACACCCTAACATGAACCCCGAGTCTAAACACCCCTAATATTACACTTATTAACCCCTAATCTTCCGCCCCCGACATCGCCGACACCTACATTATATTATTAACCCCTAATCTGCCGCTCCGGACACCGCCGCCACCTACATTATACTTATGAACCCCTAATCAGCTGCCCCCAACATCGCCGAACCCTACATTGTATTTATTAACCCCTAATCTGCCGCCCCCAATCTCGCCGCAACCTAATTACATTTATTAACCCCTAATCTGCCACCCACAACGTCGCCACCACTATAATAAAGTTATTAACCCCTAAACCTAAGTCTAACCCTAACTCCCCCTAACTTAAATATAATTACAATAAATCTAAATAAAATTACTACAATTAACTAAATAATTCCTATTTAAAACTAAATACTTACCTATAAAATAAACCCTAAGATAGCTGCAATATAACTAATAGTTACATTGTAGCTAGCTTAGGGTTTATTTTTATTTTACAGGCAACTTTGTATTTATTTTAACTAGGTACAATAGTTATTAAATTGTTATTAACTATTTAATAGCTACCTAGTTAAAATAAAGACAAATTTACCTGTAAAATAAAACCTAACCTAAGTTACACTAACACCTAACACTACACTATAATTAAATAAATTAACTAAATTAAATACAATTAATTACAATAAAATAAAATTATCTAAAGTACGGAAAAAAAACACACTAAATTACAGAAAATAATAAAATAATTACAAGATTTTAAAACTAATTACACCTAATCTATTCCCCCTAACAAAATAAAAAAGCCCCCCAAAATAAAAAAGCCCTACCCTACACTAAATTAACAATAGCCCTTAAAAGGACCTTTTGCGGGGCATTGCCCCAAAGTAATCAGCTCTTTTACCTGTAAAAAAGAAGTACAAATACCCCCCAACATTAAAACCCACCACCCACACAACCAACCCTACTCCAAAACCCACCCAATCCCCCTTAAAAAAAAACCTAACACTAACCCCTTGAAGATCACCCTACCGTGACACATCTTCACCCAACTGGGCAGAAGTTGTCCTCCAGATGGGCAGAAGTCTTCATCCAGATGGATCTTCTATCTTCATCCATCCGGCGTGGAGCGGGTCCATCTTCAAGACATCTGACGCGGAGCATCCCCTTCATCTGACGGCCGACGACTGAATGAAGGTTCCTTTAAGTGACGTCATCCAAGATGGCGTCCCTTCAATTCCGATTGGCTGATAGAATTCTATCAGCCAATCGGAATTAAGGTAGAAAAAATCCTATTGGCTGATGCAATCAGCCAATAGGATTGAACTTCAATCCTATTGACTGATCGCTGGCTGGGACTTCTGCCCGTCTGGGGGACCACTTCTGCCCGGTTGGGTGAAGACGTCTTACGGTAGGGTGATCTTCAAGGGGTTAGTGCTAGTTTTTTTTAAGGGGGGATTGGGTGGGTTTGGTTGGTTGTGTGGGTGGTGGGTTTTAATGTTGGGGGGGGTATTTTGTACTTTTTTTAACAGGTAAAAGAGCCGATTATTTGGGGCAATGCCCCGCAAAAGGCCCTTTTAAGGGCTTTTTGTAATTTAGTGTAGGGTAGGGCTTTTTTATTTTGGGGGGCTTTTTTATTTTGTTAGGGGGATTAGAGTAGGTGTAATTAGTTTAAAAACCTTGTAATTATTTAATTATTTTCTGTAATTTAGTGTGTTTTTTCCGTACTTTAGTTTATTGTAATTAATTGTATTTAATTTAGTTAATTTATTTAATTATAGTGTAGTGTTAGGTGTTAGTGTAACTTAGGTTAGGTTTTATTTTACAGGTAAATTTGTATTTATTTTAACTAGGTAGTTAGTAAATAATTGATAACTATTTAATAACTATTCTACCTAGTGAAAATAAATACAAAGTTGCCTGTAAAATAAAAATAAACCCTAAGCTAGCTACAATGTAACTATTAGTTATATTGTAGCTAGGTTAAGGTTTATTTAATAGGTAAGTATTTAGTTTTAAATAGGAATTATTTAGTTAATTGTAGTAATTTTATTTAGATTTATTGTAATTATATTTAAGTTGGGGGGGTTAGGGTTAGACTAGTTTAGGGGTTAATACATTTAATATAGTGGCGGCGACGTTGGGGGTGGCAGATTAGGGGTTAATAAATGTAGGTAGGTGGCAGCGATGTTAGGGACGGCAGATTAGGGGTTAATAATATTTAACTAGTGTTTGCGATGCGGGAGTGCAGCAGTTTAGGGGTTAATATATTTATTATAGTGGAGGCGATGTCCGGTTCAGCAGATTAGGGGTTAAAATATTTATTTTAGTGTTTGCGATGTGGGGGGGGGGGCTTGGTTTAGGGGTTAATAGGTAGTTTATAGGTGTTAGTGTACTTTTTAGCACTTTAGTTAAGAGTTTTATGCTACGGCGTTGTAGTGTAAAACTCTTAACTACTGACTTTAAAATGCGGTACCAGTCTTGACAGGAGAGGGTCTACCGCTCACTTTTGGTCAGACTCGTACTACCGGCACTATGCAAGTCCCATTGAAAAGAACACGGTAAAAATGTATGCAAAGGTCACATTTAAAACACATCACGACCATTTCATTATAAATTTGAAGGATCGTATGTATATATTTACATTTATATTTTATTTATATCATAATTTGTCGTTATTAACATAACTATTAAGGCATTGATCGAGGCAAAGAGAGTGGAATATAATTTTTTTTGTATATATGGGGTTCTATATATGTATGAATGTATTATATCACTAATCCTTTTGGGGTTAATCATATGTTTATATTTTTAATTGTGGATTTTATATATCTAATCAAATGTTTATGGGTTATCATGAGGCAATAATATTATGGTTGATACATTTTCTACTGCTGGGGTTTTTATATAAAATCATATTTTCATGTATAATGTATTACAAAATATATGTAGGACATGGGTAGATAGTTAATTGTCAATTGAGTATAATTGCTGAAACGTGTTGGGAGGAGTTTTCAGGTTCACCTACAGATTTAAAAGTCAGTGCTTCCATTAGTTGAACAGATGCCTGAGGATACAGCTAGCTGAGAAACGCGTTGCGATCTGTTACAACATTTTGTTTTTGTTTTTTAAATATTTTATTTTTTATTTTATATAAACTCAATGGTAATGACAAAATGCAAAAGTTGAGAAAAACAGTTATATGACATCACATTTCAGACCTGATTTTCCATATGTCACTCTCACAAAGCCCCTAGCTATTAGTTTCTTCACATAAGTGCTATGGCTTTGGAGTGCCCACAGAATCTGATGAGGTGGATAAGTAATGTAAGGGCAATGCCAAAATAACTTGATGAAGGGGTATATGGGATTTAATCCTCTTCTGGATTAGGTTGTATGTCCAAAATGCAATTAGTCAAACATTTGTCATCTGTGTTCATATTTGCAAGAAAAACATTTAAACAATATCGTACTAAACTGAACTAAAAATAGAAAAGGAAGTATAGAGAAAAAGAGAACATAGATCATTGTAACTCTGTACTCTGTTATTTACTGTGGCATTCATATGTTAGAGTATTGTGTAGGTATCACTCTACTGATTAAAATGTGTGTGTGGCTGGGTGGTCTAGTTGTCCAGTGCATGCAAATCACCATGAGTGAAAGATTCCCACAGGAACTGCATGTCATGATATAGAGACAATTGGCCTAGTTTGAGATAATATAACCTTTCCAACAGCAGGTGTTTATTGACTAGATCTTTCCAGTCTAATACGGTAGGCACTTGTGCTGATTTCCATATTCTTGGAAGTAGTTGGTTAGCTGGGTTGAGCATTATTTGAAATAGATGTTTTCTTATTTTGTAGGTGATGATGGGAGGTTGGCTAAGCATTACTATTTCTGGGCTGGGGGATATGTGTGTGTTTAAATTTTTATTAATGCCCTTAAAGACATTAGACCAGAATATTTGTATATAGTTGCATCCCCACCATATATGTGAGATATGGCCCTCCTGAAGGCAGCCTCTCCAGCATATATCCAAAGTTTTTTTTTTTTTGTAGATATATTTTATTTTGTCTGGCATCAAGTACCACCTCATCATTATTTTAATGTTAGTTTATTTTGCTTGGGCAGAGTGGCCAGAATGAGACAAATTTGTGAATCTGCGGGCCCAGACTTTTGGAGCTGTACTTGTGTTGAGTTCCCTGTCCCATCTTTTTGTGTATGAGGGGAGATGTGGAAAAGTATTTGAAAGAGTGAGTTTATATAACTTGGAGATCACACTAGTTATATTCTCCTTGGTTATGCACAATTGTTCAAAAGTCATGAGAGGCCGTATCAGGTCTTTTTTAAACTTATGAGAGACTATGTAGTGTCTCATCTGATGTATTCAAAACCAAGATGACAGAAAAGGGTGTTCTAAAGTGTCAAGTTGGTGTTTAGTTTTGATATTATTAATGCTATTTGTCAATGAATATATGGGAAGGGACTGTAGGGGTTCTGAGTTAGGGACATATTCCTGGTGCATACCAGGTGTAAATTCTAGGTTATTTAAAAGAGTGGCAAGTGGTGAGCACCTGGAGGATATTTTGTTAGGTGATTTGCAAATTAGTCTCCAATCCGACCAGGTTTCATTGGTAATTGAAGAAGAGGATATAGAATGTTTATTAAAAAACACGGGATTCCAGCTTATACTGTTTAGATTATGTGGGGCGGCCATAGCATATTCAAATTGGATCCATCTTTTTGAGTTAGGCCCTTCGAATCTGCACCAATCAGAGATTCTCTGTAGAGAAATTGCAAGTTTATAGGAGTGGAGGTGGGGGACTCCCAGGCCTCCCTCAACAGGGAGCTTGAAGAGTGTGTTTTTGTTAATTTCTGGAGGTCTATGTCTCCATATGTAGTCATTCATGATTTTTTGCAGGGTAGCGAGATCTTTTTGGATGCCAGGGATTGGAACCGTCTGGAGGATGTATAGGGCCTTTGGTAGCAAGGTCATTTTTGTTGCATGTATCATGCCTAACCAGGAAATGTTTTGGGGAGCCAAAGTGGAAGTGAGGGTTTGGAATTCTGAGATCAAGCTACCGTAGTTATATTTGCGCAAGTCTGATTTATCCGGGGTTATGTGGATGCCGAGGTATTTTAGATATTTCGTCTGTAGCTTAAGGGGGAAAGTCGATTTTAAAGTATCTAGGGATTGGTTTGAAAGATTTATGGGCAGGTACTCCGATTTGGTCATATTCTTTGAGAAATTAGATACAAATCCAAATTGTGTCAGTTCCGAGAGGGCCAGTTGTATGGAGGTGGATGGGTTCGTGAGTGTTAGGAGTATGTCATCCGCGAAGATAGCTAGTTTATGTGAATGGTTTTCGATATTGATCCCTTGAATTTGATTGTTTAGTCTTATTTTGATGGCTAATGGTTCCAGAGATAAAATAAAAAGGAGTGGAGAAAGTGGGCAACCCTGTCTAGAACCATTCCGAATTTCAAATGGGTCTGAGAGAGTGCCATTAATTTTAATCTGTGCTGTGGGGTTGGTATATAGAGCCAGAATTTTTTGGGTGAAGGAGTTAGGGAAGTGGAAGCGTTGCAGAGTCGCATGTAGGTAGGTCCAGTCAAGACGGTCAAATGCCTTTTCAGTGTTTCTGGGTCTTGTTTAGGGTGATGTGTTCTAGGAGATTGAGGATTTTAACCGTATTATCTTTGGCTTCTCTATGTGGTACAAAGCCAACCTGGTCTTGATGTATTATGGTCGGTAAGATTTGGTTAAGGCATGTGGCTAGGATTTTGGCATAAAGTTTTAGGTCTACGTTGAGCAACGAAATCAGTCTAAAGTTTGCAGGTGAATTTGGGGGTTTGCCAGGTTTAGCTATGACAGAAATATTGTAGCATATTATCGAGAAATGGGAGGAGTTCTGGGATGGAATTGAACAGAGACGTTAGGTGTGGGATTACATGCTTTGCAAATGTTTTGTAATAGAAACCTGTGAAACCATTGGGACCCGGGGATTTATTTTGTTTTAGATGTTTTAGTGCATCCTGTATTTCAGAAGATTGAATAGGTCGGGCTAAAAGTTTGCATTGTTCTGAAGTTAGTTGTGGGATTGGTATTTTATCTAAGTACTTGTTGCAAGATTGTAGATGAGTTTGGGAATTCCTGTGTGGAAAAAGATTGTAAAGTTTGTGGTAGAACTCTTTAAACTCTTCGGCTATGGATTTAGTGTTTTTAAGGTGCTTGTCGTGTGGAGACTTAATGGAGTGAATATAGGTTTTCTGCTGTTGTCTCTTTAGGGCTCTAGCGGAAAGTTTCCCCGGCTTGTTTCCTTCTCTATAAAAGTTTTGTTGGAGATAGAGTAATTGCCTTTTTGATTTGATCTGCAGAATGGAGTTCAGTTTCTCTTTTTATTTTGAGGTGTTCTAGGACAGTGTTATTGGAAGGGTGAGTTTTATGTGCTTAATCTAGGTCGGCAAGGTCCTTAGCTAGAAGTTCTACTTCTCTGTTTTTTCTTTTAATTTGTGCTTTAGCTTTAATGAATTCCCCTCTTATGGTGCTTTTGTGGGCCTCCCAAAGGGTGGCCACATCGTCTGGTGTGTTATTTAAGGTGAAGTATGATTTTATATGTTTTGAAAAGAGTTTTATCTGTATTGGGTCTGGTAGTAATGATTTGTCCAATCTCCATTGGAAAGTTCGGAAGGGAGCTGACGGCCACTTTATATTGCATGCAACTAAAGAGTGATCTGACCAAGATGTGTGTTTTATATAGGAGTGTTTTGTGTGAGATAGGACCAAATGGTCCACCGATATGTAGTCTAGCCTGGAGTAATAATGGTTGGGGTTTGAGAAGAAAGTAAAATCTGTTTTTTGGGGGTTAAAATACCTCCAGACATCGTGCAACTGGTTTGCCATACAAGAGGCCTTTTAAACATAAATACCTCCCTTCCTTGTCTGAGATAGTTTGTGTTTTGGTGAAAGGAATGGATTTGTGATTTAGGATCCTAACTCCATAATTTTTTTTATTTGGGTTGGTGCTGTGGAAGTGTTGGGGGTAGTGTGGGGAAAAATATTTGGGAATTTTTTTTTATTCAAAGTGGGTTTCTTGGAGCATTAAGATATGACCCCCTCTTTTTTGGAGGTCTGATATGGCCATTCTTCTTTTGTTGGGGCAATTTAGACCCTTGGTGTTTTGTTTAAAAATGATGAGGTCTTGTGGTGAGTGACTACCCATTAGTAGAAGATAGTGTTAAGGGTGCTGATATAACTGATGATATAGAACACACTCTGTGCTTGTGATATGAGTACATTTGACAATAAGTATGTGAAAAATAAAAGTAATAGAAAAAGGAGAGGAAAAACACAATAAAAAATAAATTTCTTAACCAATACTTAGTGAACATATTCCTGTCTTATAGGAGATAATCTCCCAACTGAGTGAGAACAATTAAACAACTTCTAACAATTAACATTTGAAGCCTCAGGGTGATGGTGCTGAGAGTTTCGTGATCTGAGGTAATAAAGAAAATTGCAAAAGTAACCTTAATACAAGTAAATAAAAATAAATACCAGTCCGGAGGTTGTTGAAAAGAGGTAAATTAGACTTCTGCCAAGATTGAAAACGTGGACTAGAGTCACCCCATAAGGAGGGCACCATCATAAAGTGGCAGAAATAATAGTTAGAAAAAATTGCATGATATGGTCAGCTTTCACCCCTTTTCTTCCAGTGAGTGGGACTGAGGGGATGAGGGTTTCCGTGTTTTCTTTTGAAGGACTTGTCCCATTCCCTTCTTTGTGGTAAAGGAGTGGATTTTCTTGCTCTGGTTTGATCTTCCAGGTGTGTAACAGTCTCCTCTACTTGGGGAGTTGGGATGTCGAGTTCCTTGCAGATGATAGGGATATCCTTAATGGATGAGCAGGTGAAGTGTCTGCTTCTCCAGAGGATAATCAGGTTGAAAGGAAATCCCCATCTATAAGGAATATTCATTTTCCTCGGAAGCATTGTGGGTGGCTTAAGTTCTCTCTGTTTTGAGAGCGTTCTCTGAGAAAGATCTGCAAACATCTGTATATCTGAATTTTCATAACTGATGGGTTGTTGTTCCCTAGCTAATTTCATTGACTCTTCTTTCACTTGAAAGTTGGTGATACGGACTATGACATCTCTTGGTGCTTGGCCAACTTGTGGCCTAGGGTGCAGAGCCCTATGGGCTCTGTCAATATCAAGTTTTGATGGAGTTTCTTCCTTTTTTAGAGCACTAAAGAAGTCCTGTAGATATTGTTCTAGGTCCGAGGGTGGGACAGCTTCTGGGATTCCTCGCAGCCTAATGTTGTGACGTCTACTGCGGTTTTCAGCATTGTCCATTTTATCCTCAAGTTCAGAGATAGTTGCGTCTTGTTTTTGAATGGTATTATGGGGATCAGAAATAGCTTCCGCGTGCGTATCTTGGGTGTTTTCAGGAGATTCAACTCTGTGACCTATTTCTGAAATGTCTTTTTTAAGATCGGATATTTCGTCCCTAATACACTGTTTAACTTGAGAGATTAGTGAGGAAAATTATTTTTTAGAAGGAATTGAATTGAAGAGAGCTGTGGTGATAGTGATATTTTCAGAGGCTTGATCACATTCAGAGTCAGAAGAACTTTGATAAGAGACTTGATCTGGTGGATCTGCTTCAGCAGGATTAGAAACATTAGACTCCAAGGTCTTGAAGAAGTTATTGACTGTATGAGCTGGAGTTTTCAACTGTTTAGTGTTTCTGCTGAATTTATTGCCCTTTTTAGGAGACATTGTTGGATTTGGATAGATATTCTTAACTTCTTTACCACCTATGTAGCTTTATAATGAGATATAGAAGAGATAGGTGTGTTGTAGGCAGGATCACCTCTAGCCCATATGTTATCCCTCTGCTGTATGAGGGCAATATCAGTTTAAAGCAGACCTGCACTTTATTCCTACCCTTGGTTGTAAGGGGGAAGCTCAAATCTAAAGGGTTATACTTGCATTAGCAATAAAGGAGCTAGAAATCTATATGACCCCTTGTAGATGTGTTAACAGGAGGTCGTTTTGCCACACCAGGCTTATAGTTGTAGCAGGCACCCTGTGGGCTATTAGAGGTTTTAACTGGTAGGTGTTAGCTATGCCTGCATGTTAGCTGTTTACTTTATCATTGATGGTTCAGGGGTTCTGCAGCTTATAGCTACTTTTCCTCTTACCCGCTTGTGATTCCTTCCCTGCATCTGGCGGTCCGTTCCGTTGCGCTGTGGGGTGATTGCGCAGATAACTTAAGTGTAGACTGCGGCCTACTCCGGTGTACACCGTGTCTCCTACATTTGCTGTGGGCCTGTTGTGGAAACGATCAGGCGTAATGGGATTCTGTTTGATTGCTATTGCGCTCTGCAGCAGGGCTGTCCCTTGGCTTCGGGTCAGGAAATCTAGTCTCCTTGCGGTGACGAGTTGATGCAGGCCTGCGTGTGTGTTGTGACAGGCCGAGGCAGCGGGTGGTGCGCTGGAAATTAGGGCTATGGTCCCTTGTTCTGGTCAGAGATGTTAGTCCTCACATCTCTGTCCGTATGAGGCTTCAACATGCCTAGTGCCAGAAGCGCTCTCACTCAGATAGGGCTCAGGAGCTCCATTAGAAAGCAGCCATCTCCTAGGCTGGCTAGCTCCGCCCCTACAACATTTGTTTTTATATCATTTTGGGTGAAGTCTAACACCCTATCACCTAGATTTAGAGTTCTGCGTTAGCCGTCAAAAGCAGCGTTAAGGGGTCCTAACGCTGCTTTTGGCCGCCCGCAGGTATTTAGAGTCAGGTAGGTAAAGGTGTACCACTCACTTTCAAGCCGCGACTTTTCCATACCGCAGATCCCCTTACGCCAATTGGGGATCCTATCTTTTCAATGGGATCTTCCTAACGCTGGTATTTAGAGTCTTGGCTGAAGTGAGCGTTACAACTCTACCGACAAAACTCCTACCGCCCATGGAAAGGCTGTAGTTAAGAGCTTTCTGGGCTAACGCCGGTTTATAAAGCTCTTAACTACAGTGCTCTAAAGTACACTAACACCCATAATGTACCCCTAAACCGAGGTCCCCCCACATCCCCGCCACTATAATAAATATTTTTAACCCCTAATCTGCCGACCGCACATCGCCGCCACCTACATTATCCCTATGAACCCCTAATCTGCTGCCCCTAACATCGCCGACACCTACATAATATTTATTAACCCCTAATCTGCCCCCCCAACGTCGCCGCTACCTTACCTACACTTATTAACCCCTAATTTGCCGACCGGACCTCGCCGCCACTATAATAAATGTATTAACCCCTAAACCGCCGCACTCCTGCCTCGCAAACCCTATAATAAATAGTATTAACCCCTAATCTGCCCCCCCGCCCAATGTTGCCGCCACCTAACTTCAAGTATTAATCCCTAATCTGCCGACCGGACCTAGCCGCTACTCTAATAAATGTATTAACCCCTAAAGCTAAGTCTAACCCTAACCCTAACACCCCCCTAAATTAAATATAATTTTAATCTAACGAAATAAATTAACTGTTATTAACTAAAGTATTCCTATTTAAAACTAAATACTTACCTGTAAAATAAACCCTAATATAGCTACAATATAACTAATAGTTACATTGTAGCTATTTTAGGATTTATATTTATTTTACAGGCAACTTTGTATTTATTTTAACTAGGTACAATAGCTATTAAATAGTTATTAACTATTTAATAGCTATCTAGTTAAAATAATTACAAAATTACCTGTAAAATAAATACTAACCTAAGTTACAATTAAACCTAACACTACACTATCAATAAATTAATTAAATAAATAACCTACAATTACATACAATTAAATCAATTAAATAAACTAAACTAAATTACAAAAACAAAACAAAACACTAAATTACAAAAAAATTAAAAAAGATTACAAGAATATTAGGCTAATTACACCTACTCTAAGCCCCCTAATAAAATAAAAAGCCCCACAAAATAATAAAGGTCCCTACCCTATTCTAAATTAAAAAGTAAGCAGCTCTTTTACCAGCCCTTAAAAGGGCTTTTTGAGGGGCATGCCCCAAAGTAATCAGCTCTTTTGCCTGTAAAAAAAAATACAACCCCCCCAACATTAAAACCCACCACCCACATACCCCTACTCTAACCCAAACCCCCCTTAAATAAATCTAACACTACCCCCCTGAAGATCTCCCTACCTTGAGTCGTGTTCACCCAGCCGGGCCGAAGTCTTCATCCGATGTGGCAGAAGAGGACATCCAGACCGGCAGAAGTCTTCATCCTATCCGGGCAGAAGAGGACATCCGGACCGGCAGACATCTTCATCCAAGCGGCATCTTCTATCTTCATCCATCCGACGAGGAGCGGTTCCATCTTCAAGACCTCCGGCGCGGAACATCCTTCTTCACCGACGACTAGACGACGAATGATGGTTCCTTTAAATGACGTCATCCAAGATGGCGTAACTCGAATTCCGACTGGCTGATAGGATTCTATCAGCCAATCGGAATTAAGGTAGGAAAAATCTGATTGGCTGATTGAATCAGCCAATCAGATTCAAGTTCAATCCGATTGGCTGATCCAATCAGCCAATCAGATTGAGCTTGCATTCTATTGGCTGTTATGCTACAGGAAAGTTCTTCTCTGTGAAAGGCACATATTGAGCAAAAAGAGGCTGCTTCTAGGGTGGTAACTAGCCATAGAACAAGCTATAATGCTATTGTTCGTTCCCAGGTTGAGCGCTTCTCTCTTTTTATTTATGCAAATGATGACACTTGGGGAAGTCTCCCTAAGTGTGATGCGGGAATCCAGACGTGGACCCGTTGCTCAGTGTGCCTAGAGGGATATGGCTGCACCTCACTGACGAGGCCCACAATAGGCCGAAACGTACGTCTGGGGTTTTGCCGTTTCTCTCGTTCAGAGAGGGATTGCCTGGTATTTCGGGGCTGGACTGCACTGTTAAGTCAGGATCAGACTGATATGCTACAGGAAAGTTCTTCTCTGTGAAAGGCACATATTGGGCAAAAAGAGGCTGCTTCTTGGGTGGTAACTAGCCATAGAACAAGCTATTATGCTATTGTCCGTTCCCAGGTTGAGCGCTTCTCTCTTTTTATTTATGTAAAATATAATTATTCGTTACATTGTAGCTATATTAGGGTTTATTTTACAGGTAAGTATTTAGTTTTAAATAGGAATACTTTAGTTAATAACAGTTAATTTATTTTGTTAGATTAAAATTATATTTAATTTATGGGGGTGTTAGGGTTAGGGTTAGACTTAGCTTTAGGGGTTAATACATTTATTAGAGTAGTGCCGAGGTCCAGTCGGCAGATTAGGGGTTAATACTTGAAGTTAGGTGGCGGCGACGTTGGGGGGGGGCAGATTAGGGGTTAATACTATTTATTATAGTGTTTGCGAGGCGGGAGTGCGGCGGTTTAGGGGTTAATACATTTATTATAGTGGCGGCGAGGTCCGGTCGGCAGATTAGGGGTTAATAAGTGTAGTTAGGTAGCGGCGACATTGGGGGGGCAGATTAGGGGTTAATAAATATAATATAGGGGTCGGCGATGTTAGGGGCAGCAGATTAGGGGTTCATAAGTATAATGTAGGTTGCGGCGGTGTACGGAGCGGCAGATTAGGGGTTAATAGTATAATGCAAGTGTCAGCAATAGCGGGGGCGGCAGATTAGAGGTTAATAAGTTTAAGGTTAGGAGTGTTTAGACTCGGGGTTCATGTTAGGGTGTTAGGTGCAGACTTAGAAAGTGTTTCCCCATAGGAAACAATGGGGCTGCGTTGGGAGATGAACGCTGCTTTTTTGCAGGTGTTAGGTTTTTTTTCAGCCCAAACTGCCCCATTGTTTCCTATGGGGGAATCGTGCACGAGCACGTTTTGCCAGCTTACCGCTACCATAAGCAACGCTGGTATTGAGGGTTGAAGTGGCGGTACATTCTGCTCAACGCACCCTTTTTGGAGCCTAATGCAGCCCCTCAGACAACTCTAAATACCAGCGTTGTCTTAAGGGCGCGTTGGGAAAAAAAGCTGCGTTAGCTACGCGGGTCTTTACCGACAAAACTCTAAATCTAGCCGTAAGTTTTTAATACCAGTTTAAATAAATATATGTTGCACCATATGGAAGCTTGAGAGTGATTTATCTACTACACTACCTGGAATCCCTGGATCCCAACATCCTATTGCAGGATCAGTTTTGCTGGGCCAATGATTTCCCAGCTTGCGTCATTTAGCACATTTGGTGCTGCTCTCCTTGTGAGTATTATTTCAGTACAAGATCTGCTTTATTCCACCGTCATCTCAGTGTTTCACTAGGAGGTGCCCTCTTTCTTTGTGATTGTTTTCACAGATTCCTGTATCCTGCAGGTAATGAACCTTCTGAAACCTACTGAGCAAATCTCGTGTACCCCAGTGTGGTAGAGAGATGATTTACTAGAGATTACAGGAGAGAGCAGGGTCTGTAATCTAAAGGCGCAGCACCAGCATACAAATGTAATGTAGTATAGTGCGCAGATTAACGTCTAAAGCAAACCATTTCCATTCATGCTTTATATTATGTGATACAACAGTACGCTGGAGCTGTAATCTTCCTTCTTGAACTCAGAAACACAGATGATTTCTTTTAGACTGCTACCTAGAAAGCCATGAGACCCTCATATGTAAGTGTGTTTAAGTGTGCATGTGTGTGTTTTCATACATTTATCTGTGCACATGCATGTATGTATCTGAGCCTGTGTGCATGTGTGATATGTACATGTGTGCGTGTTCTTTTGTATTTGTGTGCAAATGCATACATATGTGTGTGTATGTGTGCATGCTTTTGCATAGTGAAAATACGTGTGCTCATATGTGTGTGTATATGTGCATGTATAGGTTTGTATATATGTGCAGGCATTTGTTTGTATATATGTGCACGCATATGTTTGCATATAGGTGCACACATCTGTGTGTATATGCGTGCTTGCATCTGTTTGTATATATACGTGCACGCATATGTATGTATGTGTGTGTGTGTGTGTATGTATATATATATATATATATATATCACGCACAAAATGTAGATGGGTGTGAGTGCATAGGTACATATGTGTGTGGTTGGTTGTCTGCTGTCTGTATGAGTTTGTGGTACTTTTGGAGCCACTACCTTCTATTCTATAAATTCAGTAAGTGATTTTTTTTTGCTGTTTCTTTTTGTTAGTTTTTCATAAAAATGAGTTGATTTGTTTGCTCTTTTAGGCTGGGAATCACAGTTTGCCGGATTCAGACAAAGCCATAGTGGATATTCTCGAGCACGACCGTAAGGAAGCATTAGAAGATCGTCATGAGCTGGTAAACAGGATCTTTAATCTCCAGGAAGAGATTCGGCAAGTTGAAGACTCAAGGGACAAGGTAAGAAAGGAGCAGTAAATACAATGAAATACTCGGTGACCAATGGCAGTAGATGATGAATTTACACATAGAAATGTATGGTCTTCTGGCCATTTGTACAATCTTATGTATTTCTAGTGACCATATAAAACCCTTAGCTAATGGGCTATAGATGTTCTCTCAGAGGGGGAAAAACGTTGTTTAAAAAACTTAAGATATTACACAAGCTGTTGGTTAATACTGGATTAATTTAGGGAATAAATAAAAACTGGATTTATTTTGGAGGTAGATTGAATAAAGAGGTAACCATTAGGCAATGGGATCTCACAAGCTATAGAGAAGGCTGATTAAACATAAATGAAAAGCTGTCTCCAAAGTGAAGAAATATATTTATTCATAAGTACAGCAGATCTGCTTGTATTATATGTTTAGTATTTATGTTTGTATTATTTGTTCAGTATTTATGTTTGTATTATATGTTTAGTATTTATGTCTGTGTTATATGTTTAGTATTTATGTCTGTATTATCTGTTTAGTATTTATGTTTGTATTATATGTTTAGTATTTATGTCTGTTTGTATTATTTGTTTAGTATTTATGTTTGTATTATATGTTTAGTATTTATGTTTGTATTATCTGTTTAGTATTTATGTTTGTATTATATGTTTAGTATTTATGTTTGTGTTATATGTTTAGTATTTATGTCTGTATTATCTGTTTAGTATTTATGTTTGTATTATATGTTTAGTATTTATGTCTGTTTGTATTATTTGTTTAGTATTTATGTTTGTATTATATGTTTAGTATTTATGTTTGTATTATCTGTTTAGTATTTATGTCTGTTTGTATTATATGTTTAGTATTTGTGTCTGTATTATATGTTTAGTATTTATGTCTGTTTGTATTATATGTTTAGTATTTATGTCTGTATTATATGTTTAGTATTTATGTTTGTATTATCTGTTTAGTATTTATGTTTGTATTATATGTTTAGTATTTATGTTTGTGTTATATGTTTAGTATTTATGTTTGTATTATATGTTTAGTATTTATGTTTGTATTATATGTTTAGTATTTGTCTGTTTGTATTATATGCTTAGTATTTATGTTTGTATTATATGTTTAGTATTTGTCTGTTTGTATTATCGGTTTAGTATTTATGTTTGTATTATATGTTTAGTATTTATGTTTGTATTATATGTTTAGTATTTGTCTGTTTGTATTATATGTTTAGTATTTATGTTTGTATTATATGTTTAGTATTTGTCTGTTTGTATTATCTGTTTAGTATTTATGTTTGTATTATATGTTTAGTATTTATGTTTGTATTATATGTTTAGTATTTGTCTGTTTGTATTATATGTTTAGTATTTATGTTTGTGTTATATGTTTAGTATTTATGTCTGTATTATCTGTTTAGTATTTATGTTTGTATTATATGTTTAGTATTTATGTCTGTTTGTATTATTTTTTTAGTATTTATGTTTGTATTATATGTTTAGTATTTATGTTTGTATTTTCTGTTTAGTATTTATGTTTGTATTATATGTTTAGTATTTATGTCTGTTTGTATTATTTGTTTAGTATTTATGTTTGTATTATATGTTTAGTATTTATGTTTGTATTATATGTTTAGTATTTATGTTTGTATTATCTGTTTAGTATTTATGTTTGTGTTATATGTTTAGTATTTATGTCTGTATTATCTGTTTAGTATTTATGTTTGTATTATATGTTTAGTATTTATGTCTGTTTGTATTATTTGTTTAGTATTTATGTTTGTATTATCTGTTTAGTATTTATGTTTGTGTTATATGTTTAGTATTTATGTCTGTATTATCTGTTTAGTATTTATGTCTGTATTATATGTTTAGTATTTATGTTTGTATTATATGTTTAGTATTTTTGTTTGTATTATATGTTTAGTATTTATGTTTGTATTATATGTTTAGTATTTATGTTTGTATTATCTGTTTAGTATTTATGTTTGTGTTATATGTTTAGTATTTATGTCTGTATTATCTGTTTAGTATTTATGTTTGTATTATATGTTTAGTATTTATGTCTGTTTGTATTATTTGTTTAGTATTTATGTTCGTATTATCTGTTTAGTATTTATGTTTGTGTTATATGTTTAGTATTTATGTCTGTATTATCTGTTTAGTATTTATGTCTGTATTATATGTTTAGTATTTATGTTTGTATTATATGTTTAGTATTTTTGTTTGTATTATATGTTTAGTATTTATGTTTGTATTATCTGTTTAGTATTTATGTTTGTGTTATATGTTTAGTATTTATGTCTGTATTATCTGTTTAGTATTTATGTCTGTATTATATGTTTAGTATTTATGTTTGTATTATATGTTTAGTATTTTTGTTTGTATTATATGTTTAGTATTTATGTTTGTATTATATGTTTAGTATTTATGTTTGTATTATGTTTAGTATTAATGTTTGTATTATATGTTTAGTATTTATGTTTATATTATATGTTTAGTATTTATGTTTGTATTATATGTTTAGTATTTATGTCTGCTTGTATTATATGTTTAGTATTTATGTCTGTTTGTATTATATGTTTAGTATTTATGTTTGTATTATATGTTTAGTATTTATGTCTGTTTGTATTATTTGTTTAGTATTTATGTTTGTATTATATGTTTAGTATTTATGTCTGTTTGTATTACATGGTCAGTATTTATGTCTGTATTATATGTTTAGTATTTATGTTTGTATTATATGTTTAGTATTTATGTTTGTATTATGTTTAGTATTTGTCTGTTTGTATTATATGTTTAGTATTTGTCTGTTTGTATTATATGTTTAGTATTTATGTCTGTTTGTATTATATGTTTAGTATTTATGTTTGTATTATGTTTAGTATTTGTCTGTTTGTATTATATGTTTAGTATTTATGTCTGTTGTATTATATGTTTAGTATTTATGTTTGTATTATGTTTAGTATTTATGTTTGTATTATATGTTTATTATTTATGTTTGTATTATGTTTAGTATTTGTCTGTTTGTATTATATGTTTAGTATTTATGTCTGTTTGTATTATTTGTTTAGTATTTATGTCTGTTTGTATTATTTGTTTAGTATTTATGTTTGTATTATATGTTTAGTATTTATGTTTGTATTATATGTTTAGTATTTATGTCTGTTTGTATTATTTGTTTAGTATTTATGTTTGTATTATATGTTTAGTATTTATGTCTGTTTGTATTATTTGTTTAGTATTTATGTTTGTATTATATGTTTAGTATTTATGTCTGTATTATATGTTTAGTATTTATGTTTGTATTATGTTTAGTATTTGTCTGTTTGTATTATATGTTTAGTATTTATGTCTGTTTGTATTACATGTTTAGTATTTATGTTTGTATTATATGTTTAGTATTTATGTCTGTTTGTATTATATGTTTAGTATTAATGTTTGTATTATTTGTTTAGTATTTATGTTTGTATTATATGTTTAGTATTTATGTCTGTTTGTATTACATGGTCAGTATTTATGTCTGTATTATATGTTTAATATTTATGTTTGTATTATATGTTTAGTATTTATGTCTGTTTGTATTATATGTTTAGTATTTATGTTGGTATTATGTTTAGTATTTGTCTGTTTGTATTATATGTTTAGTATTTATGTCTGTTTGTATTATATGTTTAGTATTTATGTTTGTATTATGTTTAGTATTTGTCTGTTTGTATTATATGCTTAGTATTTATGTCTGTTTGTATTATATGTTTAGTATTTATGTCTGTTTAGTATTTATGTTTGTATTATGTTTAGAATTTGTCTGTTTGTTTGATATGTTTAGTATTTATGTCTGTTTGTATTATATGTTTAGTATTTATGTCTTTTTGTATTATATGTTTAGTATTTATGTCTGTTTAGTATTTATGTTTGTATTTGTTTAGTATTTATGTTTGTATTATGTTTAGTATTTATGTCTGTATTATATGTTTAGTATTTATGTTTGTATTATATGTTTAGTATTTATGTTTGTATTATATGTTTAGTATTTATGTCTGTTTGTATTATGTTTAGTATTTATGTTTGTATTATATGTTTAGTATTTATGTTTGTATTATATGTTTAGTATTTGTCTGTTTGTATTATATGTTTAGTATTTATGTTTGTATTATATGTTTAGTATTTATGTCTGTTTGTATTATATGTTTAGTATTTATGTTTGTATTATTTGTTTAGTATGTATGTCTGTTTGTATTATATGTTTAGTATTTATGTTTGTATTACATGTTTAGTATTTATGTCTGTTTATATTATATGTTTAGTATTTATATCTGTATTATATGTTTAGTATTTATATCTGTATTATATGTTTAGTATTTATGTCTGTTTGTATTACATGTTTAGTATTTATATCTGTATTATATGTTTAGTATTTATGTCTGTATTATATGTTTAGTATTTATGTCTGTTTTTCTATTATATGTTTAGTATTTATGTTTGTATTATGTTTAGTATTTATGTCTGTATTATATGTTTAGTATTTATGTCTGTTTTTTCTATTATATGTTTAGTATTTATGTTTGTATTATATATTTAGTATTATATGTTTAGTATTTATGTTTGTATTATGTTTAGTATTTATGTCTGTTTGCATTACATGTTTAGTATTTATGTCTGTTTGTATTACATGTTTAGTATTTATGTCTGTTTGTATTACATGTTTAGTATATGTCTGTTTGTATTACATGTTTAGTATATGTCTGTTTGTATTACATGTTTAGTATATGTCTGTTTGTATTACATGTTTAGTATATGTTTGTTTGTATTACATGTTTAGTATTTATGTCTGTTTGTATTATATGTTTAGTATTTATGTCTGTTTGTATTATATGTTTAGTATTTATGTTTGTATTATATGTTTAGTATTTATGTTTGTATTATGTTTAGTATTTATGTTTGTATTATATGTTTAGTATTTATCGGCTAGATTTAGAGTTTGGCATTAGCCGTCAAAAGCAGCGTTAAGGGGGCCTAACGCTGCTTTTGGCTGCCCGCTGGTATTTAGAGTCAGGCAGGAAAGGGTCTAACGCTCACTTTCAAGCCGTGACTTTTCCATACCGCAGATCCCCTTACGCCAATTGCATATCCTATCTTTTTAATGGGATCTTCCCAACGCTGGTATTTAGAGTCTTGGGTGAAGTGAGCGGTACACCCTCTACCCACAAGACTCCTACCACCAAAAAAAGTCAGTAGTTAAGAGCTTTCTGGGCTAACGCTGGAATATAAAGCTCTTAACTACTGTGCTCTAAAGTACACTAACACCCATAAACTACCTATGAACCCCTAAACCGAGGCCCCCCCACATCGCCGCCACTATAATAAATTTTTTAACCCCTAATCTGCCAACCAGACACCGCCGCCACCTACATTATACCTATGAACCCCTAATCTGCTGCCCCTAACATCGCCGACACCTACATTATATTTATTAACCCCTAATCTGCCCCCCCCCAACGTCACCGCTACCTAACTACAATTTTTAACCCCTAATCTGCCGACCGGACCTCGCCGCTACTCTAATAAAGTTATTAACCCCAAAACCGCCGTACTCCCGCCTCGCAAACCCTATAATAAATAGTATTAACCCCTAATCTGCCCCCCCAATGTCGCTACCACCTAACTTCAAGTATTAACCCCTAATCTGCCGACCGGACCTCGCCGCTACTCTAATAAATATATTAACCCCTAAAGCTAAGTCTAACCCTAACACCCCCCTAATTTAAATATAATTTTAATCTAACGAAATAAATTAAATCTTATTAACTAAAGTATTCCTTTTTAAAACTAAATACTTACCTGTAAAATAAACCCTAATATAGCTACAATATAATGAATAATTATATTGTAGCTATTTTAGGATTTATATTTATTTTACAGGCAACTTTGTATTTATTTTAACTAGGTACAATAGCTATTAAATAGTTATTAACTATTTAATAGCTACCTAGTTAAAATAATTACAAAATTACCTGTAAAATAAATCCTAACCTAAGTTACAATTAAACCTAACACTACACTATCAATAAATTAATTAAATAAATTACCTACAATTACATACTATTAAATAAACTAAACAAAATTACAAAAAAAAACAAAACACTAAATTACAAAAAATAAAAAAAGATTACAAGAATATTAGGCTAATTACACCTACTCTAAGCCCCCTAATAAAATACAAAAGCCCCCCAAAATAATAAAGGTCCCTACCCTATTCTAAATTAAAAAGTAACCAGCTCTTTTACCAGCCCTTAAAAGGGCTTTTTGCGGGGCATGCCGCAAAGTAATCAGCTCTTTTGCCTGTAAAAAAAAATACAACCCCCCCAACATTAAAACCCACCACCCACATACCCCTACTCTAACCCAAACCCTCCTTAAATAAACCTAACCCTACCCCCTGAAGATCTCCCTACCTTGAGTCGTCTTCACCCAGCCGGGCCGAAGTCTTCATCCGATGGGGCAGAAGAGGACATCCAGACCGGCAGAAGTCTTCATCCTATCCGGGCAGAAGAGGACATCCGGACCGGCAGACATCTTCATCCAATCGGCATCTTCTATCTTCATCCATCCGGAGCGGAGCAGAGCCATCTTCTTCCAGCCGACGCGGATCCATCCTCTTTAACCGACGCCTACTCGCCGAATGAAGGTTCCTTTAAATGACATCATCCAAGATGGTGTCCCTTGAATTCCGATTGGCTGATAGGATTCTATCAGCCAATCGGAATTAAGGTAGGAAAAATCTTATTGGCTGATTCAATGGAACCTTCATTCGGTGAGTAGGCGTCAGTTGAAGAGGATGGATCCGCGTCGGCTGGAAGAAGATGGCTCCGCTCCGGATGGATGAAGATAGAAGATGCCGCTTGGATGAAGATGTCTGCCGGTCCGGATGTCCTCTTCTGCCCGGATAGGATGAAGACTTCTGCCGGTCTGGATGTCCTCTTCTGCCCCATCGGATGAAGACTTCGGCCCGGCTGGGTGAAGATGACTCAAGGTAGGGAGATCTTCAGGGGGTAGTGTTAGGTTTATTTAAGGGGGGTTTGGGTTAGAGTAGGGGTATGTGGGTGGTGGGTTTTAATGTTGGGGGGGTTGTATTTTTTTTTTACAGGCAAAAGAGCTCTTTTAAGGGCTGGTAAAAGAGCTGGTTAATTTTTAATTTAGAATAGGGTAGGGACCTTTATTATTTTGGGGGGCTTTTTTATTTTATTAGGGGGCTTAGAGTAGGTGTAATTAGCCTAATATTCTTGTAATCTTTTTTTATTTTTTGTAATTTAGTGTTGTTGTTTTTTTTTAATTTAGTTTAGTTTATTTATTTGTATGTAATTGTAGGTAATTTATTTAATTAATTTATTGATAGTGTAGTGTTAGGTTTAATTGTAACTTAGGTTAGGATTTATTTTACAGGTAATTTTGTAATTATTTTAACTAGGTAGCTATTAAATAGTTAATAACTATTTAATAGCTATTGTACCTAGTTAAAATAAATACAAAGTTGCCTGTAAAATAAATATAAATCCTAAAATAGCTACAATATAATTATTCGTTATATTGTAGCTATATTAGGGTTTATTTTACAGGTAAGTATTTAGTTTTAAATAGGAATACTTTAGTTAATAAGATTTAATTTATTTCGTTAGATTAAAATTATATTTAAGTTAGGGGGGGTGTTAGGGTTAGGGTTAAACTTAGCTTTAGGGGTTAATACATTTATTAGAGTAGCGGCGAGGTCTGGTCGGCAGATTAGGGGTTAATACTTGAAGTTAGGTGGCGGCGATGTTAGGGAGGGCAGATTAGGGGTTAATACTATTTATTATAGTGTTTGCGAGGCGGGAGTTTAGGGGCTAATACATTTATCATAGTGGTGGCGAGGTCTGGTCGGCAGATTAGGGGTTAATAAGTGTAGGTAAGGTAGTGGCAACGTTGGGGGGGGCAGATTAGGGGTTAATAAATATTATGTAGGTGTCAGCGATGTTAGGGGCAGCAGATTAGTGGTTCATAGGGATAATGTAGGTGGCGGCGGTGTCCGGAACGGAAGATTATGGGTTAATAATAAAATGCAGGTGTCAGCGATAGCAGGGTTGGCAGATTAGGGGTTAATAAGTGTAAGGTTAGGGGTGTTTAGACTCGGGGTTCATGTTAGGGTGTTAGGTGCAGACTTAGAAAGTATTTCCCCATAGGAAACAATGGGGCTGCGTTGGGAGCTGAACGCTGCTTTTTTGCAGGTGTTAGGTTTTTTTTCAGCCCAAACTGCCCCATTGTTTCCTATAGGGGAATCGTGCACGAGCACGTTTTGGCAGCTTACCACTACCGTAAGCAACGCTGGTATTGAGGGTTGAAGTGGCGGTAAATTAGGCTCAACGCACCCTTTTTGGAGCCTAACGCAGCCCCTCAGACAACTCTAAATACCAGCGTTGTTTGGAAGCAGCGGTAGGAAAAAAAGCTGCGTTAGCTACGCAGGTCTTTACCGACAAAACTCTAAATCTAGCCGTATGTTTGTAATATATGTTTAGTGTTTGTCTGTTTGTATTATATGTTTAGTATTTGTCTGTTTGTATTATATGTTTAGTATTTATGTCTGTATTATATGTTTAGTATTTATGTCTGTTTGTATTATATGTTTAGTATTTATGTCTGTATTATATGTTTAGTATTTATGTCTGTATTATATGTTTAGTATTTATGTCTGTTTGTATTATATGTTTAGTATTTATGTTTGTATTATATGTTTAGTATTTATGTTTGTATTATGTTTAGTATGTGTCTGTTTGTATTATATGTTTAGTATTTATGTCTGTTTGTATTATATGTTTAGTATTTATGTTTGTATTATGTTTAGTATTTATGTTTTTATTGTGTTTAGTATTTATGTTTGTATTATATGTTTAGTATTTATGTTTGTATTATATGTTTAGTATTTGTCTGTTTTATTATATGTTTAGTATTTATGTCTGTATTATATGTTTAGTATTTATGTTTGTATCATATGTTTAGTATTTATGTTTGTATTATATGTTTAGTATTTATGTTTGTATCATATGTTTAGTATTTATGTTTGTATTATATGTTTAGTATTTATGTTTGTATTATATGTTTAGTATTTATGTTTGTGTTATATGTTTAGTATTTATGTTTGTATTATATGTTTAGTATTTATGTTTGTATTATGTTTAGTATTTATGTTTGTATTATATGTTTAGTATTTATGTTTGTATTATATGTTTAGTATTTATGTCTGTTTGTATTATATGTTTAGTATTTATGTTTGTATTATATGTTCAGTATTTATGTTTGTATTATATGTTTAGTATTTATGTTTGTATTATATGTTTAGTATTTATGTTTGTATTATATGTTTAGTATTTATGTTTGTATTACATGTTGAGTATTTATGTTTGATTGTATTATATGTTTAGTATTTATGTCTGTATTATATGTTTTGTATTTATGTCTGTTTGTATTACATGTTGAGTATTTATGTCTGTTTGTATTATATGTTTAGTATTTATGTTTGTATTATATGTTTAGTATTTATGTTTGTATTATGTTTTTAGTATTTATGTCTGTTTGTATTTCATGTTTAGTATTTGTCTGTTTGTATTACATGTTTAGTATTTATGTCTGTATTATATGTTTAGTATTTATGTCTGTTTGTATTACATGTTTAGTATATGTCGGTTTGTATTACATGTTTAGTATATGTTTGTTTGTATTACATGTTTAGTATTTATGTCTGTTTGTATTACATGTTTAGTATTTATGTCTGTATTACATGTTTAGTATATGTCTGTTTGTATTATATGTTTAGTATTTATGTCTGTATTACATGTTTAGTATTTATGTCTGTTTGTATTACATGTTTAGTATTTGTCTGTCTGTATTACATGTTAGGTATTTATGTCTGTTTGTATTATATGTTTAGTATTTATGTCTGTTTGTATTACATGTTTAGCATGACCTTTTATGTCATCAAGTTCCGGCCCCTTTAAAAATCAACAATTTTTTTCCCCTTTTAAAACTACAACATCCCGTAAATAATAACAGCAGACTCAATTGTTGGTTCAACTTGGCCGCATCTCACATTAGGCGGTTCTAGTTCAATCTATTATTTATTGATATGGCCGTCATTCTACTGGACCCATCCGTGCATATAATTGAGCCCATTGATGATAATTAACATAAGTCTCTAAGGAACCCCTTGCCCTTAGAGACCCAAAATTGCACCCCATGGGAATGCAAAATTCCGCCACAATAACAATTGGCCATAACCCACTGTAACTGCAAGGACTAGCACCCCTGTCAACGACTGGCCTGAAACCTCAGTCCAGTCCCTCCAACCCTACACAAGGCCTCTTTTAAATCAAGGATAAAAAGCTGCAGACCAAAGTAATTTAAATGCACCTCATCCGATAAATAAAATTCACCCTGCCTAACCTCCTCCAAATCTGGGTGATGCACTACTGAACCTCCAATCCTTCGGACAAAGGACCCCATCAGCTTATTAACCTTTCATCTGCTTTTATCTAACCTCTCAGGGTCCCAAGCCGCCCTCCAAACCTTCCTTGGCAAAATATCCGACCTCATAATCCTCAATACTGGGTCAACCAACCTCCCAAGATCTCTCTTAATATGCCTCACCAATTCCCTCTGTGGCACATAACCCAGATCATTACCTCCAGAGTGCACCAACAACACAGTCTGAGGCTGAATCCACCTGCAATAATCCACCACCAAAGGCAACAGTCTGTCCCATCAAAATCCCCGGACATCAAACCATTTCACTTCACAACGGGACTTGTGAAAACCCAACTGCAAACCATCCTCCTTCACAGCCGCCACTCTTTGTGCCCAATAAATAAGAGTGGCTGACCAACCATAACCGTTTCAAACCTAAAACAGAGAAATAGGAATGAATGCACAACACCTTCACAAGCCCTATTCCGGACGGACATACAGGCGGTACCTCCCAGATCCCCATCTACAATGCACTTAACCACAGTCTCAGACAAACCCCTAACTGAAGCCTCAGTTGCAGCCCCAATTCGGAAAGAATGGGATCCAAAATCCCTCGCCGAGAACCCCAACCTCCCTAACGACTTATTAAGCATCACCTGAAACTGCGACAAAGGACGACCATCCTGATGTACCAACAACAATCCCCCAACTATTGGCCGAACAGCCGAATAATTCCAAGGACAAACTTCCAAACCACTTGGAAAAAGCACAACCATCCGACCCTTCCCCACCTGATCGGTTTTACTCCGCCTCAAAAATATTTCAACCTTGGAATCATAGAAAGACACATCTAACACCCCCAAACCACCCATGGTTTTAAAATTTCTACTGACCAACTCTGAAATTCTAAAAGTCCCAAAAAAGGCTAAAACAAAAGCCAAAAGAAACAAACAAACTTCAAAATCCGACAAACACACTACCGATAACACACCATAAATTTGTTGCAACAATGAGAACGTAATCGGACGCCTACTATTAAGAAGCATACCACTAGGACCCTTCTTCAAACCCTTCAGCACCTGCCGAACACAAAATCTTTTGGTAATATCATACAAATCCAAAAGCTTAAAACGGAAAAGCTAACGCAGCCAAACGCCTATCCACAGCAGAAGAGGACAATTTCTTGGACTCCCTCATCCATTCCAACAACACACCAGTAAGGTCATTGCCACCTTCATGAATACCCTGGGTAGCCAACAAGGCCTCCCACTCCCACCACACTCTGGAGTAAGCCGTCCAAGTACCTGGCGCTAGCAAAGCTTTTACCAGTCCAGACAGTCCTTCACTCAAAGCCGCCATAGGGAACTCTGACACGGACAACCCTCCACGTCTGCATGTGGAGCCAACTCTCGAAACCGCTGCCACTGGAAACTAGAAAGGCAATCTGTTATACAATTACATACACCTGGAATGTGTTTTGCCCTAATGCAGACATTCATTTTCAAACATTTCAGGACTAGCAATCTTAACAATCGCAATACAGGAAGAGATGTTGCTGTCAATGTATTCAAAGCATACGCCACCCCCATGTTGTCTGAATAAAAAAAACACCTACTGTTACAAACTGCTATTTGTGACTGGCCCTTTGAATGGAAGGTTGCCCTGCTTCCCTGGATTTTGGAGAAGCCTATTTGCCAGCCTCCTTCCTCATGACTATGGCCCCTGGAAGATTGTGCCCCTGAGAGTATATTGACTTTTGTTGGGTGTGTGTGGCCCTTTGGGAAACGTCTGGGGACATATTGTGACTCTGGTGAACAATGCCCCCTTTAAGACTATGTCCCCAGACCTGTGAAATGACTTGTCCCTGGCTTTCTCCCACTTGGTTCAGTTTCATTGTGTGCAATTAAGAGTTAAATTTTGTTCAGCTTCAAGAAACCTATTCTAAATACAAGTCTGCTGGGATTAGCTCTAATTAGGTTTAGTGATCAACTTTCCCATTGTCTAATCAGACTAGTATTGATAAGGTGGACTGCATTGTTTTATTGTGTGTAATGTTATCTGCTGAAGTAAATGTTGTGGCCTGTCAAAGGGAGTGTCTCTCTATCTAATATCAAATGTGTGATGGGGGATTTTATGCCTCCCCCTGAGAGTGTCCTGTTTGCATGTAACCTCAATAAAAAGGAGGCTGTGTGCTCCAGCACATCAGACCTATTTTTGACCCTCTAACTTGCAGCTTTGACTCATGTTTGTAGGGGACAGCTTCAGCTAATATCACTACAGGGATTGCTGACTACGGTGCTGCTGCTCCTTTGGTGAGCGCTAGGAGCATCCTTTTCTACGGTCCAACTTCCAGCCAGCCTGGAGGCAACCGTAACATTTGGCGGCAGCGGTGGGATTGGCGTCCTAGCGCAAGGAGCAGCACCACAACAGCACTGGTATCGTAGGAAAGTTATTGAGGGCAACGCTAGCCACTGCGCAGCGTCCCTACCTACAGCAGCATGGAGCTGACAAGATACTGGTCAGAACCCTGTGAAGAGCACCTCAACCTGATCCGTCGCTATGAGGGCGCGGATTTCGTTCCAGAGGTAAAGAGGCGGCTAGTCCGATATGGTCCAGACCCTGCGCAGGAGGTAGTCAGTCGCCTCATCCGGGAATTGGCTTCTGAGAACGAAGCAGCACGAGCCTTTGAGCGCCAACTGTGGAGTTTGGGGGTATGGACACCTGCTCTCCAGCGAGAAAATGAGTTACAGGGGGCAGAGACAGTTGGTCCTGTCCCCCAGCAGCAGAGGAATATGCAGGGAATTGTGAGCCCAGACTCCATTCCCCAGCGGCTGGAAGTATGTAAGGGAGAGGAGAGCAGCGACCTCCCTCCCCAGCGGCAGTATACTGTGCAGAGGGAAGAGACAACCGGTCTCCTTCCCCAACCCCAACCAGAGATACCAGAGGCAGCAGGCCTCATAGACTGGTCCTGGGAGGACCCCCAGCAGGCAGGTGGAGATGGGACCGCAGTCTCTCTACCGGCCCTACAGGGATGCTGGGCAGGTGGCCCAGATCCCCAGCGACAGACCCAGCTACAGGGAGGGGAGAGCATCGACCTCCCTCCCCAGCCGGAGTGTGCCTTCCAGGGAGAGGAGACAACTGGTCTCTCTCCCCAGCCGCAGCATGTTTCACAGGAAGCGGAGAGCATCGACCTCCCTTCCCAACGGCCACCGGAGTATCAGGAGGAGGAGGTAAGCCAATCTCCCCCTCCCCAGCTAACTCCTAACTTGGGCCCAGGGTTAACAGTGGAGATGTTAACCCCCACTGACCCCCACGTTCCCTTTGCCACCGGGCAGGACTATGCCCCAATTCCCCCAGCAGAAGAGCTGGCATCAGAACAGAGCACTGCTGGCCTCTGCCCTACAGACCCCCTTGTTACAGGACTGGCCTGCAAACCCCTCACCCCAGCAGAAGCGCTGGCACCAGGGCAGAGTGCCGCTGGCTTCTGCCCCCCAAGTACCATCAGCTATTTGCACAGCTGCGCCAGGAAGGCAGAGGATGCTACACTTTCATCCTATAACCTGGAACCTACAGGCCAGTGCTACTTGTTGTGGGGGGGCTGCTTTGCTGCTAGTGTTTATTTGTGGGTGGGTTGCGAGACTAACTTAGGCACTGACCGACAGAAGGTCAGGTGCCTTGTTAGTCTCCCTCCAAAAGGGGAGATATGTTACAAACTGCTATTTGTGACTGGCCCTTTGAATGGAAGGTTGCCCTGCTTCCCTGGATTTTGGAGAAGCCTATTTGCCAGCCTCCTTCCTCATGACTATGGCCCCTGGAAGATTGTGCCCCTGAGAGTATATTGACTTTTGTTGGGTGTGTGTGGCCCTTTGGGAAACGTCTGGGGACATATTGTGACTCTGGTGAACAATGCCCCCTTTAAGACTATGTCCCCAGACCTGTGAAATGACTTGTCCCTGGCTTTCTCCCACTTGGTTCAGTTTCATTGTGTGCAATTAAGAGTTAAATTTTGTTCAGCTTCAAGAAACCTATTCTAAATACAAGTCTGCTGGGATTAGCTCTAATTAGGTTTAGTGATCAACTTTCCCATTGTCTAATCAGACTAGTATTGATAAGGTGGACTGCATTGTTTTATTGTGTGTAATGTTATCTGCTGAAGTAAATGTTGTGGCCTGTCAAAGGGAGTGTCTCTCTATCTAATATCAAATGTGTGATGGGGGATTTTATGCCTCCCCCTGAGAGTGTCCTGTTTGCATGTAACCTCAATAAAAAGGAGGCTGTGTGCTCCAGCACATCAGACCTATTTTTGACCCTCTAACTTGCAGCTTTGACTCATGTTTGTAGGGGACAGCTTCAGCTAATATCACTACAGGGATTGCTGACTACGGTGCTGCTGCTCCTTTGGTGAGCGCTAGGAGCATCCTTTTCTACGGTCCAACTTCCAGCCAGCCTGGAGGCAACCGTAACACCTACCGATTGACCAAATCATCTTCCCACACAAACAGGGCAACCACAATCGGAAACAATTCCAAAAAGACCAGGTTCTTAACCAAACCCCCAACAACGACCAATCATCCGGCCACTCAGCAGCACGCCAATGGCCCATGAAATAGGCCCCAAAACCACAACCATCCGCCGAATCCGTCACCAACCCCAGCTCCTCATTAGACACCCTCACCTTCTGAATCAAAGTCGAGCCATTAAAACCCAATAGGAACTGCATCCACACCCTCACATAATCCTTAAGATCCTTGAAAAGCCACACAAAATGATGCAGCTTCAAAACCCCTGCAGTAGCTAAAGATAATCTCCTGCAGAAAGCCCTCCCCATCGGGATAATTCTGCAGGCAAAGTTTAATTTGCCCAACAAGGATTGCAGCTCCCTGAGGGTTACTTTCTTCGCCAACAATGACCAATCAATGACCGCCAAAAGGTCAGAGACCTTATTACCAGGAAGCCGACATTCCATGTTAACAGAGTCAAAAGTAATGCCCAAAAAAAACGAGTGACGTAACGGGTCCTTCAGATTTTTCGAGTGCAATGGGCACACCAAACTCCACCGCCACCTGATTGCAAACATCCCTCAAAAGTTTACAATCCCCCGAACCGGCCGGGCCCACAAACAAGAAGTCGTCAAGGTAGTGAACCAATGACGTACCTGATAACCCACTCAAGGAATGTGCTGAAACACTCAAAGAGCGAACAGGAAATGGAGCACCCCATAGGTAGGCACAGGTCTACATAGTTAAAACCATCGACAAAACAACCCAATAGATGGTGTGACATTGGGTTCACAGGCAACAAACGAAAGGCAGCCTCAATGTCAATTTTGGCCAACAAGGCAGAACGCCCGGCGTCCCTCACCAAGCTAACAGCTTGATCAAAAGACGCATATTTGACCGAAGACAACTCGTCTGGAATACCATCATTCATCGACCCCCCTTTAGAAAAAGACAAATGGTGGATCAACAGAAACTTTCCTAGATCCCGTTTAGGAACCACCCCGAGTGGTGAAATCCTCAAATCTGCCACTGACTCCAGACCGAAGAGACTGCAAGGCTCTGAGGCATCATAATCTTGAGCCACACCCTCATGTCCCGGTTGTCCCACTTCATATCCGGTTTTACCGACAAATGCTGCCTAAATTGCTCGTTGTATGACCACAAGGCCATACCCCGTATGTTCTCTGAGCTGCCGCAACCTTGTCCAGATAACAAAACAATGCCCCACCTTGTTCTGGAAACCTACCTGCAAATGCACTCGCATAAATAGCAAAGCCCTAAAAACAATTTTATACCCACGAACACACCCATCTACAACTTCCCTCTCCCGAACATTCAGCAACCCATTCTCGCCTGCCAAAGCATCCGCTGAATGCTGCCCTCTCGAGAAGCTGTCAGGCGCTGACTGGAGCCCGCCCATGTGTTGCTCTGTTGTCCTTTGACCACCTTCCGGCATTATAGCAGCCACCCGCCAAGGCTGATCCGGCTGCCATAGCTGATCCTGAAAAACAGCAGCACATGAACACATATCCAGGGGAAGAAAACCTCTACCACCCCTCCCACTCTTAGGGGCCATGCCCCTACCACCACCAGACCAGGCAACTTTAGACACTGGCCATCTCCGCGACCTGCCCCTTGTCGCACCAGCATAGTCCCCAGGCCTACTTGGCCGTTTAATTCCTCCCCTACCTCCCCTAGCGGCAGCCGTAGATATCCTGGCCCCACTCTAACCCCTGGCCAACTCTACCACCATGGCCATACTCCCCTGCCTTACCTGGCTTACACCAACAGGCTGAACATCCTGTTGCAGGCTGTCATCAGGCTCCAAATGAATGGACTCCGTCCCAGAGCTGTGCAGGCCATAGAAATCCCCTTCCAGACCGTCATCCCCATCTGCCGCTGTGGATGGACCAGGCTGAGCCACTAGCCATATTCCAGCGGAACTAGAACCTGCAAAAGAAAAACTGCCGTGTGAGGTACCCTCTCCACAATCCTCAACCACCCTTGAAGACTCAGACACCCCAGGAGGGGACTGGGGGCCTACTGACCTAGCCATAGAAAGGGACCTGTCACCCACTCCCCAAAAATGAACCACAGGCCGACCCTGAGCCTCAGGGAAAGGGGGGACATATTCATCCTCAGATGAATGCAAATTTAGGCCCACCACCCCAGTATTCAACTCAAACTCCCATATTCCTCATCAACTAACATCCTATCAGGGAAAACACCACTATCAAGCAATTGTGCCCCCTCAAGGGCCCTGGAACCACTAACAACTAACACTGAGGGGTCCCCTCCCCCCACTCACATCCAAGACCTGACCCGTAGCCCTAAGACTCACTCCCGTTATCCTCCACCACCCCACCAAAATCAACCACAGGCCCCTCCGTGCCATCACTCCCCTGTTGCCCTAGAAGCTCCTCCCTCTCAGGATCAGGCCCACAAGGACCGTGCGCCACCTTACCACTACCACTTTTACCCCTGGTGGCCCGCCTGGAATAGGTCATCCGGTCCTGCTCCCCGTCGCTCACCACCTCAGCTGAAGTCACCGCCACTTGCCCCACCTGTTCAGCCGATACCTCCGCCACTTCCGGTTGGGCCAACCTCTTCACGGCACTCGCACTGCTCCTCCTGCCGCCTCCCAAGTGCCTACCACCATCAGGGCTGAGACGAACTGGAATGCCTGGACGACTTCTGCCGCGTCACCATCTGCTCCGCCACCGGATCCGCAGGATGAAGCTCCAACAAGTAACGGATTTGGGACTCCAACCAGGTAGGTCCCCTGTCATCGGCAGCTTCCCTGAGCTGCTGTAGAAGATCCTTGACTGACTCCATACCTCAGACTGAGCGGGAAAAACACACAGCTACAGATGTTTCCCACTATCTTGTTTACAACAAACTGCTGTCTTTTCCGCTCAGACTTCCTTTAAGTACCTGCTTCTCTAGCTTCACCCTTTCCTCCCTATCCCCCAATTATTGGACCTCTTCCTCCCTCTGTCAAAGCTCCCTCCTGCTAGGCTCTGCCCGCCTCCAGGAGCAACTTTTATGTCTGTTTGTATTACATGTTCAGTATTTATGTCTGTTTGTATTACATGTTTAGAATGTATGTTTGTATTACATGTTCAGTATTTGTCTGTTTGTATTACATGTTCAGTATTTATGTTTGTTTGTATTATATGTTTAGTATTTATGTTTGTATTACATGTTCAGTATTTATGTCTGTTTGTATTACATGTTCAGTATTTATGTTTGTATTACATGTTCAGTATTTATGTCTGTTTGTATTATATGTTTAGTATTTATGTTTGTATTATATGTTTAGTATTTATGTTTGTATTATATGTTTAGTATTTATGTTTGTATTATATGTTTAGTATTTATGTTTGTATTACATGTTCAGTATTTATGTTTGTATTACATGTTCAATATTTATGTCTGTTTGTATTACATGTTCAGTATTTATGTTTGTATTATATGTTCAGTATTTATGTCTGTTTGTATTATATGTTCAGTATTTATGTCTGTTTGTATTACATGTTCAGTATTTATGTCTGTTTGTATTACATGTTTAGAATGTATGTTTGTATTATATGTTCAGTATTTATGTATGTTTGTATTACATGTTCAGTATTTGTCAGTTTGTATTACATGTTCAGTATTTATGTTTGTATTATATGTTCAGTATTTATGTCTGTTTGTATTACATGTTCAGTATTTATGTCTGTTTGTATTACATGTTTAGAATGTATGTTTGTATTATATGTTCAGTATTTATGTCTGTTTGTATTATATGTTCAGTATTTATGTCTGTTTGTATTACATGTTCAGTATTTGTCAGTTTGTATTACATGTTCAGTATTTATGTTTGTATTATATGTTTAGTATTTATGTTTGTATTATATGTTTAGTATTTATGTCTGTTTGTATTACATGTTCAGTATTTGTCTGTTTGTATTACATGTTTAGTATTTATGTTTGTATTACATGTTCAGTATTTGAGGCCTACTTATCAAGCCGTCAACTTATTTGCATTCAACGGCGCCAATAAGCACGCCTAACATCGCGGCCGCGGATCTGAATACGCTCTCCATATTTAACAAAAAAGCTGTCAAAAAGCCGCGCACCAAGTACGGGGCGATGAGCAGCGGACTGTTGTGAACTAACAGTCATCGATTTCGCTGCTATTCGGCTTTTTCACAGCTTTATTTGTATACTGTCACTATACACAGCCACTATACTAAACTGTTTAACCCCTATCTCGCCGCTCCCGAACCCTGCCGCAACTAAATAAAGTTATTAACCCCTATCCCGCTGCTCCCCGACACCGCCGCAATGCTAATAAACTTATTAACCACTATTCCGCCGCTCCCGGACCCCGCCACAACTAACTAAATGTATTAACCCCTAAACCGCCGCTCCCGGATCCCACCGCAACTCACTAAGGCCTAGATTTGGAGTTCGGCGGTAGCCGTCAAAACCA
This sequence comes from Bombina bombina, assembly GCF_027579735.1. NCBI lineage: Eukaryota > Metazoa > Chordata > Amphibia > Anura > Bombinatoridae > Bombina > Bombina bombina. The sequence goes on along the minus strand of NW_026511871.1, from coordinate 3,217,847 downwards.
GCGTTAGAGGCTCCTAACGCTGGTTTTGGCCGCCCGCTGGTATTTGGAGTCAGTGATTAAAGGGTCTAACGCTCACTTTACAGCCGCGACTTTTCCATACCGCAGATCCCCCTACGCCATTTGCGTAGCCTATATTTTCAATGGGATCTTTCTAACGCTGGTATTTAGAGTCGTTTCTGAAGTGAGCGTTAGAGCTCTAACGTCAAGATTCCAGCCGCCTGAAAATAGCAGGAGTTAAGAGCTTTCTGGCTAACGCCGGTTTATAAAGCTCTTAACTACTGTACCCTAAAGTACACTAACACCCATAAACTACCTATGTACCCCTAAACCGAGGTCCCCCCACACCGCCGCCACTCGATTAAAATTTTTAACCCCTAATCTGCCGACCGCCACCTACGTTATATTTATGTACCCCTAATCTGCTGCCCCTAACCCCGCCGACCCCTGTATTATATTTATTCACCCCTAACCTGCCCCCCACAACGTCGCCGCCAGCTACTTACAATAATTAACCCCTAATCTTCCGACCGCAAATCGCCGCCACCTACGTTATCCCTATGTACCCCTAATCTGCTGCCCCTAACATCGCCGACCCCTATATTATATTTATTAACCCCTAATCTGCCCCCCTCAACGTCGCCGACACCTGCCTACACTTATTAACCCCTAATCTGCCGAGCGGACCTGAGCGCTACTATAATAAAGTTATTAACCCCTAATCCGCCTCACTAACCCTATCATAAATAGTATTAACCCCTAATCTGCCCTCCCTAACATCGCCGACACCTACCTTCAATTATTAACCCCTAAACTTCCGATCGGAGCTCACCGCTATTCTAATAAATGGATTAACCCCTAAAGCTAAGTCTAACCCTAACACTAACACCCCCCTAAGTTAAATATAATTTTTATCTAACGAAATAAATTAACTCTTATTAAATAACTTATTCCTATTTAAAGCTAAATACTTACCTGTAAAATAAATCCTAATATAGCTACAATATAAATTATAATTATATTATAGCTATTTTAGGATTAATATTTATTTTACAGGCAACTTTGTAATTATTTTAACCAGGTACAATAGCTATTAAATAGTTAAGAACTATTTAATAGTTACCTAGTTAAAATAATAACAAATTTACCTGTAAAATAAATCCTAACCTAAGTTATAATTAAACCTAACACTACCCTATCAATAAAATAATTAAATAAACTACCTACAATTACCTACAATTAACCTAACACTACACTATCAATAAATAAATTAAACACAATTGCTACAAATAAATACAATTAAATAAACTAGCTAAAGTACAAAAAATAAAAAAGAACTAAGTTACAGAAAATAAAAAAATATTTACAAACATAAGAAAAATATTACAACAATTTTAAACTAATTACACCTACTCTAAGCCCCCTAATAAAATAACAAAGCCCCCCAAAATACAAAATTCCCTACCCTATTCTAAATTAAAAAAGTTACAAGCTCTTTTACCTTACCAGCCCTGAACAGGGCCCTTTGCGGGGCATGCCCCAAGAATTTCAGCTCTTTTGCCTGTAAAAAAACCCACATACAATACCCCCCCCAACATTACAACCCACCACCCACATACCCCTAATCTAACCCAAACCCCCCTTAAATAAACCTAACACTAATCCCCTGAAGATCTTCCTACCTTGTCTTCACCATCCAGGTATCACCGATCCGTCCTGGCTCCAAGATCTTCATCCAACCCAAGCGGGGGTTGGCGATCCATAATCCGGTGCTCCAAAGTCTTCCTCCTATCCGGCAAGAAGAGGACATCCGGACCGGCAAACATCTTCTCCAAGCGGCATCTTCGATCTTCTTCCATCCGGTGCGGAGCGGGTCCATCTTGAAGCAGGCGACGCGGATCCATCCTCTTCTTCCGATGTCTCCCGACTAATGACGGTTCCTTTAAGGGACGTCATCCAAGATGGCGTCCCTCGAATTCCGATTGGCTGATAGGATTCTATCAGCCAATCGGAATTAAGGTAGGAATTTTCTGATTGGCTGATGGAATCAGCCAATCAGAATCAAGTTCAATCCGATTGGCTGATCCAATCAGCCAATCAGATTGAGCTCGCATTCTATTGGCTGTTCCGATCAGCCAATAGAATGCGAGCTCAATCTGATTGGCTGATGGGATCGGCCAATCGGATTGAACTTGATTCTGATTGGCTGATTCCATCAGCCAATCAGAAAATTCCTACCTTAATTCCGATTGGCTGATAGAATCCTATCAGCCAATCGGAATTCGAGGGACGCCATCTTGGATGACGTCCCTTAAAGGAACCGTCATTAGTCGGGAGACATCGGAAGAAGAGGATGGATCCGCGTCGCCTGCTTCAAGATGGACCCGCTCCGCACCGGATGGAAGAAGATCGAAGATGCCGCTTGGAGAAGATGTTTGCCGGTCCGGATGTCCTCTTCTTGCCGGATAGGAGGAAGACTTTGGAGCACCGGATTATGGATCGCCAACCCCCGCTTGTGTTGGATGAAGATCTTGGAGCCAGGACGGATCGGTGATACCTGGATGGTGAAGACAAGGTAGGAAGATCTTCAGGGGATTAGTGTTAGGTTTATTTAAGGGGGGTTTGGGTTAGATTAGGGGTATGTGGGTGGTGGGTTGTAATGTTGGGGGGGGTATTGTATGTGGGTTTTTTACAGGCAAAAGAGCTGAAATTCTTGGGGCATGCCCCGCAAAGGGCCCTGTTCAGGGCTGGTAAGGTAAAAGAGCTTGTAACTTTTTTAATTTAGAATAGGGTAGGGAATTTTGTATTTTGGGGGGCTTTGTTATTTTATTAGGGGGCTTAGAGTAGGTGTAATTAGTTTAAAATTGTTGTAATATTTTTCTTATGTTTGTAAATATTTTTTTATTTTCTGTAACTTAGTTCTTTTTTATTTTTTGTACTTTAGCTAGTTTATTTAATTGTATTTATTTGTAGCAATTGTGTTTAATTTATTTATTGATAGTGTAGTGTTAGGTTAATTGTAGGTAATTGTAGGTAGTTTATTTAATTATTTTATTGATAGGGTAGTGTTAGGTTTAATTATAACTTAGGTTAGGATTTATTTTACAGGTAAATTTGTTATTATTTTAACTAGGTAACTATTAAATAGTTCTTAACTATTTAATAGCTATTGTACCTGGTTAAAATAATTACAAAGTTGCCTGTAAAATAAATATTAATCCTAAAATAGCTATAATATAATTATAATTTATATTGTAGCTATATTAGGATTTATTTTACAGGTAAGTATTTAGCTTTAAATAGGAATAAGTTATTTAATAAGAGTTAATTTATTTCGTTAGATAAAAATTATATTTAACTTAGGGGGGTGTTAGTGTTAGGGTTAGACTTAGCTTTAGGGGTTAATCCATTTATTAGAATAGCGGTGAGCTCCGATCGGAAGTTTAGGGGTTAATAATTGAAGGTAGGTGTCGGCGATGTTAGGGAGGGCAGATTAGGGGTTAATACTATTTATGATAGGGTTAGTGAGGCGGATTAGGGGTTAATAACTTTATTACAGTAGCGCTCAGGTCCGCTCGGCAGATTAGGGGTTAATAAGTGTAGGTAGGTGTCGGCGACGTTGTGGGGGGCAGATTAGGGGTTAATAAATATAACATAGGGGTCGGCGATGTTAGGGCAGCAGATTAGGGGTACATAGGGATAACGTAGGTGGCGGCGTTTTACGGAGCGGCAGATTAGGGGTTAAAAGTGTAATGCAGGGGTCAGCGATAGCGGGGGCGGCAGATTAGGGGTTAATAAGTGTAAGGGTAGGGGTGTTTAGACTCGGGGTACATGTTAGAGTGTTAGGTGCAGACGTAGGAAGTGTTTCCCCATAGGAAACAATGGGGCTGCGTTAGGAGCTGAACGCTGCTTTTTTGCAGGTGTTAGGTTTTTTTTCAGCTCAAACAGTCCCATTGTTTCCTATGGGAGAATCGTGCACGAGCACGTTTTTGAGGCCGGCCGCGTCCGTAAGCAACTCTGGTATCGAGAGTTGCATTTGCGGTAAAAATGCTCTACGCTCCTTTTTTGGAGCCTAACGCAGCATTTGTTTTAACTCTCGATACCAGAGTTAAATTTATGGTGCGGCCAGAAAAAAGCCCGCGGAGCGTTAACAGCCCTTTTACCGCCGAACTCCAAATCTAGGCCATAATGTATTAACCCCTAAACCTCTGGCCTCCCACATCACTACCACTTAATAAACCTATTAACCCCTAAACCGCCAGCCCCCCACATCGCCATAAACTAAATTTAACCTATTAACCCCTAAACCTAACAACCCGCTAACTTTATATTAAATATTAACTCATCCCTATCTTATAATAAATTTAAACTTACCTTTAGAATTAAATTAAACTATATTAAACGACTAATTAACCTACCCTAACTATTATACTAAAATTACATTAAACTATATTAAACTAATAATTTGTCATGATCCGGTGTACATGCACTCAGGACACAGACCCTCGGGGCAGTGGTAGGGATTTGAAGACACCGACCCCTGACCCGGGGAAGTGTATCCTGGACGTGGATAGATGATATTCTGTGATTCATAATTGCTAGAAGTTATTGTAGAATAAATGGAGAGTGCAAAATTTGTATACAATATAATCTGGCTTCACTGTGACTTATAGTTAGTTAATAGGAGTAGCTGCAGGATTCAATGAGTGGAAAATTGAATTGGAATGTTCAGGCTTCAGAATAAACTGGTAAAAGATTGACACTTAGATGCAAACTAAGGTTTGTTGCAGGTTCACAGTACATAATCCTATATAATAAATGGCCAAGTATGTTTGTCAGATGCAGTCATGCGCAGTAGAGACTGCACGTGACAAACATACCTGACCGTTTGGATCCTGACACTCAGCACTCAGGACAGAGCAAGGCTGAAGCGGAGTGTCAGGGAGCGTGGCCGACGGGAGCGTTGTGATGGGGGCGTGGCCGGGCATCGCGAGGGGCATGGCCGGGCATCGCGAGGGGCATGATCGGGCGGGTGTCGCCGCGATGGGGCGTGGCCAGGCCGGGTGCCGCGATGGGGGCGTGGCCAGAGAGGCAAAGGCTTTCAATTTAGACAGAGCCAGAGAGGGAGCAGGATAGGGGGGGAGAAGGGCCAAAGAGGGGGGGAGAAGGGCCAAAGAGGGGGGAGAGCCAAAGAGGGGGGAGAGAGAGCCAAAGAGGGGGGGGGAGAGAGCCAAAGAGTGGGGGGGGAGAGAGCCAAAGGGGGGGGGAGAGCCAAAGAGTGGGGAGAGAGAGAGCCAAAGAGGAAAGAGAGCGAAAGAGGAGAGAGAGCAAAAGAGGGGAGAGAGCCAAAGAGGGGGGAGAGAGAGCCAAAGAGGGGGGGAGAGAGAGCCAAAGAGGGGGGGGGAGAGAGCCAAAGAGGGCGGGGGAGAGCCAAAGAGGGAGGAGAGAGCCAAAGAGGGGAGAGAGAGAGCAAAAGAGGGGGGGAGAGAGCCAAAGAGGGGGGGAGAGAGCCAAAGAGGGGGGGAGAGAGCCAAAGGGGGGGGAGAGAGCCAAAGGCGGGGGGGGAGAGAGCCAAAGGCGGGGGAGAGAGAGCCAAAGAGGGGGGAGAGAGAGCCAAAGAGGGGGGGGAGAGAGCCAAAGAGGGGGGGGAGAGAGCCAAAGGGGGGGGAGCCAAAGGGGGAGAGAGCCAAAGGGGGGGGAGCCAAAGGGGGGGAGAGCCAAAGGGGGGGGAGCCAAAGTGGGGGAGAGCCAAAGAGGAAAGAGAGCGAAAGAGGAGAGAGAGCCAAAGAGGGGGGAGAGAGAGCCAAAGAGGGCGGGGGAGAGCCAAAGAGGGGGGAGAGAGCCAAAGAGGAGAGAGAGAGCAAAAGAGGGGGGGGGAGAGCCAAAGAGGGGGGGGGGAGAGAGCCAAAGAGGGGGGGGAAGAGAGCCAAAGGGGGGGGGGAGAGAGCCAAAGGGGGGGAGAGAGCCAAAGGAGGGGAGCCAAAGGGGGGGGAGAGCCAAAGAGGGGGGAGAGAGAGAGCCAAAGAGGAAAGAGAGCCAAAGAGGAGAGAGAGCCAAAGAGGGGGGAGAGAGAGCCAAAGGGGGGGGAGAGAGCCAAAGAGGGGGGGGAGCCAAAGAGGGGGGGAGAGAGCCAAAGAGGGGGGGGAGAGAGCCAAAGGGGGGGGACAGCCAAAGGGGGGGGAAAGAGCCAAAGAGGGGGGGAGAGAGCCAAAGAGGGGGGGGATAGAGCCAAAGAGGGGGGGGAGAGAGCCAAAGGGGGGGGGGGGAGAGTCAAAGGGGGGGAGAGCCAAAGAGGGGGGAGAGAGAGAGCCAAAGAGGAGAGAGAGCCAAAGAGGGGGGAGAGCCAAAGAGGGGGGAGAGAGAGCCAAAGAGGGGGGAGAGAGAGCCAAAGAGGGGGAGAGATAGCAAAAGAGGGGGGGGAGAAAGCCAAAGGAGGGGGGAGAGAGCCAAAGGGGGGGAGAGAGCCAAAGGGGGGGAGAGCCAAAGGGGGGGGGAGAGCCAAAGGGGGGGAGAGCCAAAGGGGGGGGGGAGAGAGAGAGCCAAAGAGGAAAGAGAGCCAAAGAGGAGAGAGAGCAAAAGAGGGGAGAGAGCCAAAGAGGGAGGAGAGAGAGCCAAAGAGGGGGGGGAGCCAAAGAGGGCGGGGGAGAGCCAAAGAGGGGGGGAGAGAGCCAAAGAAGGAGGAGAGAGCCAAAGAAGGGGGAAGAGAGCCAAAGAGGGGGGGGAGAGAGCCAAAGGGGGGGGGGCAGAGAGCCAAAGGCGGGGGGGAGAGAGCCAAAGGGGGGGGAGCCAAAGAGGGGGGGGAGAGAGAGAGACAAAGAGGAAAGAGAGCCAAAGAGGAGAGAGAGCAAAAGAGGGGAGAGAGCCAAAGAGGGGGGAGAGAGAGCCAAAGAGGGGGGAGAGAGAGCCAAAGCTTTAGTACTAGTATTATATAAAGCTGTATGTTAACATATTTGCAGCAGGATATTTCAACAATGACAACTTGTAGTAGAGAAAAAGTTATAAAGTTCTGAGTAAGATGCTGTTGTTGTAATTAGAGAGTGATGATAACCAAAAGTACACTTGGGATTTATAATAAAGTTCAGAATTTGTTAAGTAGCAGAGTCCAGGAAACAGAATGAAATTATTTGGATACTTCCGATTTGATGGTTTTAAGCATTGGTAATAGAAAATGCTGTAGCTTGAAATAGTTGGTAAATTCATGCAGGAAACAGTCACAGACCTCTGTTGTTCAGGATCACAACTTCAAAGTTAATGTAAAGCACATTAGACCTGAGAAGGCTTAAAAAGAGGCTGAGGGAATCAGGTGCATGAATGATTAATCAGGCAGGCAAGCAAGCTGAATGTAAATACTGCCCAAAACCAGCAGTCAGGGAAGGAAGTCTTAAAGGGATAGTGACATTAGGCTGAGATATGTTACATAATTAATCTACCCTAAGTGTTATACTAAAATTACATTAAACTATATTAAACTAATAATTAATCTACCCTAACTGTTATACTAAAATTACATTAAACTATATTAAACTAATAATTAATCTACCCTAACTGTTATACTAAAATTACATTAAACTACCAATTAAATTAACTATATTAAATATTTAAACACCTAACCCTACTCAAATAATTTAAATCTACAATTAAAAATTACAAAGTTACAAAAAACTAACAACTAAGTTACAAAAAATAAAAAATAATCAAATATTTAAATTAATTACACCTAATCTAAGAGCCCTATCAAAATAAAAAAGCCCCCCAAAATAAAAAACAAACAAACCTACAATAAACTACCTATGGCCCTTAAAAGGGCCTTTTGCGGGGCATTGCCCCAAAGAAATCAGCTCTTTTACCTGTAAATAAAAATACAAACATCCCCCCAACAGTAAAACCCACCACCCAGCCAACCAAACCCCCCAAATAAAAACCTAACTTAAAAAATCTAAGCTCCTCATTGCCCTGAAAAGGGCATTTGCATGGGCATTGCCCTTGAAAGGGCATTTAGCTCTTTTTCAAAAGCCGTAACCCTAATCTAAAAATAAAACCCACCCAATAAACCCTTAAAAAATCCTAACACTAACCCCCAACATCCATCCTCAACGAAGCGGCAGAAGTCCTCATCCAAGCCCGTAGAAGTCTTCACCCAGACGGCATCTTCTATCTTCATCCATCCGGCGTGGTGCGGCTCCATCTTCAAGACATCCGACGCAGAGCATCCTCTTCTTACGACGTCTTCTTCGGAATGAAGGTTCCTTTAAATGACGTCATCCAAGATGGCGTCCCTTAGATTCTGATTGGCTGATAAAATTCTATCAGCCAATCGGAATTAAGGTTGAAAAAATCCTATTGGCTGATCCAAGAAGATGCCGTCTGGGTGAAGACCTCTGCGGGCTTGGATGATGACTTCTGCTTTTCAGGGCAATGGGGAGCTTAGGTTTTTTTAGTTAGGTTTTTATTTGGGGGGTTTGGTTGTATGGGTGGTGGGTTTTATTGTTGGGGGGGTATTTGTGTTTTTTATTTACAGGTAAAAAAGCTGATTTCTTTGGGGCAATGCCCCGCAAAAGGCCCCCATTGGTAGTTTATTGTAGCTTAGGCGTTTTTTATTTTGGGGGGGCTTTTTTATTTTTATAGGGCTCTTAGATTAGGTGTAATTAGTTTAAATATTTGATAGATTACGAGTTGTGCGTTAAGGTAAAAAAGCAGCGTTAACAGGTCCTAACGCTGCTTTTTTACGCCCGCTGGTATTACGAGTCTTGCAGGTTTAGGGGCACCGCACACTTCTTTGGCCTTACCACAAAACGACTTGCGTAAACTTTGTAAACTCTTTTTTCTATGGGACTTCCATAGCGCTGGTATTACACGTCTGTCCTGGGAGGCCAAAAAGTGAGTGGTACACCCTCTACCTACAAAATCCCTAACACAGAAATTATGAGTTTTACACTACAACGCTGTAGCATAAAACTCATAACTAAAGTGTTACAAAGTACACTAACACCCATAAACTACCTATTAACCCCTAAACCGAGGCCCTCCCGCATCGCAACCACTAAAATAAAATTTGTAACCCCTAATCTGCCGCTCCGGACATCACCATTATAATAAAAATTTTAACCCCTAAACCGCTGCACTCATGCCTCGCAAACACTAGTTAAATATTATTAACCCCTAATCTGCCGCCCCTAACATCGCTGCCACCTACATTATACTTATTAACCCCTAATCTTCCGCTCCAGACATCGCCGCAACCTACATTATATTTATTAACCCCTAATCTGCTGCCCCAACATCGCCGCCACCTACCCACATTTATTAACCCCTAATCTGCCGTCGCTGACACTATTCTAAATGTATTAACCCCTAAACCTAAGTCTAACCCTAACACCCCCTAACTTAAATATAATTTAAATAAATCTAAATAAAATTCCTATCATTAACTACATTATTCCTATTTAAAACTAAATACTTACCTATAAAATAAACCCTAAGCTAGCTACAATGTAACTATTAGTTATATTGTAGCTAGCTTAGGGTTTATTTTTATTTTACAGGCAAGTTTGTATTTATTTTAACTAGGTAGAATAGTTATTAAATAGTTATTAACTATATAATAACTACCTAGCTAAAATAAATACAAAAGTACCTGTAAAATGAAACCTAACCTAAGTTACACTAACACCTAACACTACACTACAATTAAATAAATGACCTAAATTAAATACAATTAAATAAATTAAATACAATTAGCTAAAGTACAAAAAAAATCAAACACTAAATTACAGAAAATAATAAACAAATTACAAGATATTTAAACTAATTACACCTAATCTAATAGCCCTATCAAAATAAAAAAAGCCCCCCCAAAATAAAAAAAACCCTAGCCTAAATTAAACTACCAATAGCCCTTAAAAGGGCCTTTTGCGGGGCATTGCCCCAAAGTAATCAGCTCTTTTACCTGTAAAAATAAAAATACAAACACCCCCCAACAGCAAAACCCACCACCCACACAACCAACCCCCCAAATAAAAACCTAACTAAAAAAGGGCATTTGGATGGGCATTGCCCTTTCAAAGGGCAGTTAGCTCTTTTGCGGCCCAAAGCCCTAACCTAAAAATAAAACCCACCCAATACACCCTTAAAAAAAACCTAACACTAACGCCCTGAAGATCGACTTACTGTTCTGAAGACCGGACATCCATCCTCAACGAAGCTGGGCGAAGTGGTCCTCCAGACGGGCAGAAGTTTTCATCCAGATGGCATCTTCTATCTTCATCCATCAGACGCGGAGCGGCTCCATCTTCAAGACATCCGACGCGGAGCATCCTCTTCATCCGGAGTCTTCTTACTGAATGAAGGTTCCTTTAAATAATGTCATCCAATATGGCGTCCCTTAGATTCCAATTGGCTGATAGAATTCTATCAGCCAATCGGAATTAAGGTAGAAAAAATCCTATTGGCTGATGCAATCAATGCTTAGATTAGGGGTGTTTAGACTCGGGGTTCATGTTAGGGTGTTAGGTGTAAACATAAATTTTATTTCCCCATAGGGATCAATGGGGCTGCGTTACGGAGCTTTACGCTGCTTTTTTTTTGCAGGTGTTAGACTTTTTCTCAGCTGGCTCTCCCCATCGTGTATGAGCACGTACGACCATTTCACCGCTGACTTAAGCAGCGCTGCTATTGGAGTGTGGTATGGAGCACAATTTTGATCAACGCTCACTTCTTGCCTTTTAACGCCTGGTTTGTAAAAACCTGTAATACCAGGGCTGTAGGAAAGTGAGCGGTGAGAAAAAACTGCTTGTTAGCACCGCACAGCTTCTAACGCAAAACTTGTAATCTGGCCTTTATTTTTTATTTTGTGTAACTTAGTGTTTATTTTTTTGTAACTTAGTGTTTGTTATTTTTTGTAACTTTGTAATTTTTAATTGTAGATTTAAATTATTTAAGTGGGGTTAGGTGTTTAAATATTTAATATAGTTAATTTAATTGGTAGTTTAATGTAATTTTAGTATAATAGTTAGGGTAGGGTAATTATTAGTTTACAAAGTTCAAGGGTATAATCACCCTAAAGAGGTGCGCTCAGGGGTTGGTGATGTAAAAGTCCGAAATGTCCAAAATGGAGGCAGCTCTTCCGATGTGGATACAATCAATACAGAGACCTAGAACAGGAGACAAGAAGGCGCCAAAATAGGGTGATATCGTCGGTGCAGTTTAATAAACTGAGGTGGACAGAGTAATACTCACAAGCGAGGCAGCACAATGGCGTGCCTGAAATTGCAGACCAGGACCTCACAGTCGCCCGGTAGACCACACAAGGCAGCAGCAGTTCCCAGCCAAGCACGTGATTAGTGCAAACCAATCAGGATCCAATCTGGATACACACCTTCCCCTCTATGCTCCAATCGTCAGGATGATTGCAAGGGGGTGTGCAATGGTAAAGAGCGACAATACAAACAACGAGTTTCTCGGCTACACAGAGCCGTTTCATCAGGCTGTAATAATATGTTCAAACAGACCTGCTGTTTATGTACCTCCTCTATCCAATCAAATTGCATTTTTCGTTTACACACCCTTCATAGGGCGGTTACACATCATTATCTTAACCATTAATATTATATACACTATTTCAAAATACAATCATCTTAATATACCGATATTTATCTAAGCACTCAGCATGCATCATATTTGATTTGTTGAATACTTATCTCTATGTTAACATATCTTATTCTATTATATGATTAAAACGCAAAGTGTGATATTTAATGTTTGATGATACCGTTTAAAAATGATATCAGACGTTTCTATACAACTATTGCGTCTAGAGCTTAAAATAACTCATATTATCAGAGCTTTATAAGGTTATATTGGTAAAAAAATATTAGACATACTGAGTGCAAAGATGTACACAAATATCATAATATTCTACAGTACTATAAATACATATATATACATTATAATAATATGAACTTTTCAGTCAATCTAAAAGTATTTTGATTGACATTTTAAATTACAGAACTATATTATAAAAAATTATTAATTAATGACACAAACCAGACCAATACTCATTACCTCACTGAAAAAATGCTTAGTCTTTTTGTAAAATATCAATGGATTAAATTCAGACTTGTCATTGTTTAATTTGTATAATGGATGGCAATGGCCTCACCCATTCTTTCTAATAGCTATATTAAAAAACCTTATAATCCATCATATTGTGACTATTTCAAATTGATGAATAACAACCTAAAAACGATAAATTGAGACATAACTATCAATTTTATAGCACCTATAGCTGTTATTGAAAGGCTGCAAGATCAATGTTCATATTGAGACCTAATGGATACAATGTTTGAAGTTTGTAAATCCAGAAGGTCTCCCTCTGTCTGAGCCTGAAAAAACGATTATAAAAATCAGATTTAGGGATATGCTCTATCGGTGTGATTTTCAGACAATGGGACCTGCCATTATGTTTAACATTACAGTATCTGGAGACACTGAGTAATTTGAAATTATTTCTAATGTTTCGACAGTGTTCTGACCATCTCACACTCAGGCGTCTGCAGGTGCATCCTACATATTGGCACCCACAAAAACAAAATAGCAGATATATTACGTAGTTGGATGCACAAGTCATTCCCATCCTATATGTTTTTTTGCGTGACATTAGATTGGAAAATATTCACATTGTGTGTTATATGATCGCACATCTTACATTTTTTATTTTTACATTTGAAACTGCCTTTTCATAGGCCTAGATTTGGAGTTTTGTCGGTAAAGCTAGCTAACGCCGGCTTTTTTTCTGGCCGCACCATAAAAATAACTCTGGTATTGAGAGTCCACATAAAGGCTGCGTTAGGCTCCAAAAAAGGAGCGTAGAGCATATTTAACGCAGCTTCAACTCTCGATACCAGAGTTGCTTACGCAAGCGGCCAGCCTCAAAAACGTGCTCGTGCACGATTCTCCCATAGAAAACAATGGGGCTGTTTGAGCTGAAAAAAAACCTAACACCTGCAAAAAAGCCGCGTTCAGCTCCTAACGCAGCCCCATTGTTTGCTATGCGGAAACACTTCCTACATCTGCACCTAACACTCTAACATGTACCCCGAGTCTAAACACCCCTAACCTTACACTTATTAACCCCTAATCTGCCGCCCCCGCTATCGCTGACCCCTGCATATTATTATTAACCCCTAATCTGCCGCTCCGTAAACCTCCGCTACTTACATTATCCCTATGTACCCCAAATCTGCTGCCCTAACATTGCCGACCCCTATATTATATTTATTAACCCCTAATCTGCCCCCCACAACGTCGCCTCCACCTGCCTACACTTATTAACCCCTAATCTGCCGAGCGGACCGCACCGCTTCTATAATAAAGTTATTAACCCCTAATCCGCCTCACTAACCCTATAATAAATAGTATTAACCCCTAATCTGCCCTCCCTAACATCGCCGACACCTAACTTCAATTATTAACCCCTAATCTGCCGACCGGAGCTCACCGCTATTCTAATAAATGTATTAACCCCTAAAGCTAAGTCTAACCCTAACACTAACACCCCCCTAAATTAAATATAATTTTAATCTAACGAAATTAATTCTCTCTTATTAAATAAATTATTCCTGTTTAAAGCTAAATACTTACCTGTAAAATAAATCCTAATATAGCTACAATATAATTTATAATTATATTATAGCTATTTTAGGATTAATATTTATTTGACAGGCAACTTTGTAATTATTTTAACCAGGTACAATAGCTATTAAATAGTTAAGAACTATTTAATAGCTAAAATAGTTAAAATAATTACAAAATTACCTGTAAAATAAATCCTAACCTAAGTTACAATTAAACCTAACACTATACTATCATTAAATTAATTAAATAAAATACCTACAATTACCTACAATTAAACCTAACACTACACTATCAATAAATAAATTAAATACAATTCCTACAAATAACTACAATGAAATAAACTAACTAAAGTACAAAAAATAAAAAATAACTAAGTTACAAAAAATAAAAAAATATTTACAAACATAAGAAAAATATTACAACAATTTTAAACTAATTACACCTACTCTAAGCCCCCTAATAAAATAACAAAGACCCCCAAAATAAAAAATGCCCTACCCTATTCTAAATTACTAAACTTCAAAGCTCTTTTACCTTACCAGCCCTGAACAGGGCCCTTTGCGGGGCATGCCCCAAGAAGTTCAGCTCTTTTGCCTGTAAAAAAAAAACATACAATACCCCCCCCAACATTACAACCCACCACCCACATACCCCTAATCTAACCCAAACCCCCCTTAAATAAACCTAACACTAAGCCCCTGAAGATCATCCTACCTTGTCTTCACCTCACCGGGTATCACCGATCCGTCCTGGCTCCGATATCTTCATCCAACCCAAGCGGGGGCTAGACATCCACTGAAGAAGTCCAGAAGAGGGTCCAAAGTCTTCATCCTATCCGGGAAGAAGAGGCGATCCGGACCGGCAACCATCTTGATCCAAGCGGCATCTTCTATCTTCATCCGATGACGACCGGCTCCATCCTGAAGACCTCCACCGCGGACCCATCTTCTTCCGGGGACGTCCAACTGAAGAATGACGGTTCCTTTAAGGGACGTCATCCAAGATGGCGTCCCTCGAATTCCGATTGGCTGATAGGATTCTATCAGCCAATCGGAATTAAGGTAGGAATATTCTGTTTGGCTGATGGAATCAGCCAATCAGAATCAAGTTCAATCCGATTGGCTGATCCAATCAGCCAATCAGATTGAGCTCGCATTCTATTGGCTGTTTCGATCAGCCAATAGAATGCGAGCTCAATCTGATTGGCTGATTGGATCAGCCAATCGGATTGAACTTGATTCTGATTGGCTGATTCCATCAGCCAATCAGAATATTCCTACCTTAATTCCGATTGGCTGATAGAATCCTATCAGCCAATCGGAATTCGAGGGACGCCATCTTGGATGACGTCCCTTAAAGGAACCGTCATTCTTCAGTTGGACGTCCCCGGAAGAAGATGGGTCCGCGGTGGAGGTCTTCAGGATGGAGCCGGTCGTCATCGGATGAAGATAGAAGATGCCGCTTGGATCAAGATGGTTGCCGGTCCGGATCGCCTCTTCTTCCCGGATAGGATGAAGACTTTAGACCCTCTTCTGGACTTCTTCAGTGGATGTCTAGCCCCCGCGTGGGTTGGATGAAGATATCGGAGCCAGGACGGATCGGTGATACCCGGTGAGGTGAAGACAAGGTAGGATGATCTTCAGGGGCTTAGTGTTAGGTTTATTTAAGGGGGGTTTGGGTTAGATTAGGGGTATGTGGGTGGTGGGTTGTAATGTTGGGGGGGGTATTGTGTGGTTTTTTTTTACAGGCAAAAGAGCTGAACTTCTTGGGGCATGTCCCACAAAGGGCCCTGTTCAGGGCTTGTAAGGTAAAAGAGCTTTGAACTTTAGTAATTTAGAATAGGGTAGGGCATTTTTTATTTTGGGGGTCTTTGTTATTTTATTAGGGGGCTTAGAGTAGGTGTAATTAGTTTAAAATTGTTGTAATATTTTTCTTATGTTTGTAAATATTTTTTTATTTTTTGTAACTTAGTTCTTTTTTATTTTTTGTACTTTAGTTAGTTTATTTCATTGTAGTTATTTGTAGGAATTGTATTTAATTAATTTAATGATAGTATAGTGTTAGGTTTAATTGTAACTTAGGTTAGGATTTATTTTACAGGTAATTTTGTAATTATTTTAACTAGGTAGCTATTAAATAGTTCTTAACTATTTAATAGCTATTGTACCTGGTTAAAATAATTACAAAGTTGCCTGTCAAATAAATATTAATCCTAAAATAGCTACAATGTAATTATAATGTATATTGTAGCTATATTAGGATTTATTTTACAGGTAAGTATTTATCTTTAAATAGGAATAATTTATTTAATAAGAGTTAATTAATTTCGTTAGATTAAAATTATATTTAATTTAGGGGGGTGTTAGTGTTAGGGTTAGACTTAGCTTTAGGGGTTAATACATTTATTAGAATAGCGGTGAGCTCCGGTCGGCAGATTAGGGGTTAATAATTGAAGTTAGGTGTCGGCGATGTTAGGGAGGGCAGATTAGGGGTTAATACTATTTATTATAGGGTTAGTGAGGCGGATTAGGGGTTAATAACTTTATTATAGAAGCGGTGCGGTCCGCTCGGCAGATTAGGGGTTAATAAGTGTAGGCAGGTGGAGGCGACGTTGAGGGGGGCAGATTAGGGGTTAATAAATATAATATAGGGGTCGGCGGTGTTAGGGGCAGCAGATTAGGGGTACATAAGTATAACGTAGGTGGCGGTCGGCAGATTAGGGGTTAAAAAAAATTAATCGAGTGGCGGCGATGTGGGGGGACCTCGGTTTAGGGGTACATAGGTGGTTTATGGGTGTTAGTGTACTTTAGAGCACAGTAGTTAAGAGCTTTATAAACCGGCGTTAGCCAAGAAAGCTCTTAACTACTGACTTTTTTCCTGCGGCTGGAGTTTTGTCGTTAGATGTCTAACGCTCACTTCAGACACGACTGTAAATACCGGAGTTAGAAAAATCCCATTGAAAAGATAGGATACGCAATTTACGTAAGGGGATCTGCGGTATGGAAAAGTCGTGGCTGAAAAGTGAGCGTTAGACCCTATTTTGAGTGACTCCAAATACTGGAGGTAGCCTAAAACCAGCGTTAGGAGAATCTAACGCTGGTTTTCACGGCTACCGCCAAACTCCAAATCTAGGCCTTAGTGTCTTACGTGTAGTAGTATTGTTTTTAGCTTCCTTATTAATTTTGGCCAAATTAGTAGTCAGATGACTCTTTTTTCTAACAATTTTACTAGGTGCCAGAATTCTTTTCAGGTTTGGCGCCCTTTTAAAGACAATAGTTGGTTTTGTATCTAACATTTGGCCCAGTATTGGATCTTTCATAAGAATATTCCAATATTTGTTAATACTCTGTTTAATCAAATTATGATTATGTAAACGAAAAATGCAATTTGATTGGATAGAGGAGGTACATAAACAGCAGGTCTGTTTGAACATATTATTACAGCCTGATGAAACGGCTCTGTGTAGCCGAGAAACGCTTTGTTGGTTTTTAAACATTTTAATAAAATTGTTTTATTTGTATCCTGCTGGAGCTGGTCTCCCCTCTTTCCATAAACATTTTATCTTATTTTGTGAGCGATCGTAGTTTGTATTGTCGCTCTTTACCATTGCACACCCCTTGCAATCATCCTGACGATTGGAGCCTAGAGGGGAAGGTGTGTATCCAGATTGGATCCTGATTGGTTGCACTAATCACGTGCTCGGCTGGGAACTGCTGCTGCCTTGTGTGGTCTACCGGGCGACTGTGAGGTCCCGGTCTGCAATTTCAGGCACGCCATTGTGCCGCCTCGCTTGTGAGTATTACTCTGTCCACCTCAGTTTATTAAACTGCACCGACGATATCACCCTATTTTGGCGCCTTCTTGTCTCCTGTTCTAGGTCTCTGTATTAATTATTAGTTTAATATAGTTTAATTTAAATATAAAGGTAAGTTTAAATTTATTATAAGATAGGGATGAGTTAATATTTAATGTAAAGTTAGCGGGTTTTTAGGTTTAGGGGTTAATAGGTTAATTTAGTTTATGGCGATGTGGGAGGCCAGGGGTTTAGGGGTTAATACATTTATTTAGTTGCAGTGTGCTCTGGGAGCGGCGGGATAGGGGTTAATAACTTTATGTAGGTGGCGGCGGGGTCCGGGAGCGGCGGGATAGGGGTTAATAACTTTATGTAGGTGGTGGCGATGTCAGGGCAGCAGATTAGGGGTTAATAAGTATAATATAGGTGGCGGCGGTGTAGTGGGCAGCAAATTAGGGGTTAATAAGTATAATGTAGGTGGCTGCGGTGTCATGGCGGCAGATTAGGGGTGTTTAGACTCTGGGTACATGTTAGGGTATAAACATAACTTTTATTCTCCCATAGGAATCAGGGCAGCAGCGAACATAAGCTTTCGCTGCTTTTAGACTCCCATTGATTCCTATGTCATCCGCCACCTCCAGGGCGGCAGATTGAAAAGCAGGAACGCTGGGCCGGAATAGTGGCGAGCGTACCTGCTAGATATTTGTTAACTAGCAAAAGTAGTCAGATAGTGCCGAATTTGCATTCGGAACATCTATAGTGACGTAAGCATCGATCTGTGTCGGACTGAGACCAGCGGATCATATGTTACATCACAATTTTCTACTTTTGCCGGTCTGTAGGCTTTAAAATAGGTTGAATCAGACTCGCCACAATTACGCTGCGGAATTCCAGCGTATTTGCGGTTGACGGCTTGATAAGTAGGCCTGTTTATGTCTGTTTGTATTACATGTTCAGTATTTGTCTGTATTACATGTTCAGTATTTATGTCTGTTTGTATTACATGTTCAGTATTTGTCTGTATTACATGTTCAGTATTTATGTCTGTTTGTATTATATGTTCAGTATTTATGTCTGTTTGTATTACATGTTCAGTATTTGTCTGTATTACATGTTCAGTATTTGTCTGTATTACATGTTCAGTATTTGTCTGTATTACATGTTCAGTATTTGTCTGTATTACATGTTCAGTATTTGTCTGTATTACATGTTCAGTATTTGTCTGTATTACATGTTCAGTATTTGTCTGTATTACATGTTCAGTATTTGTCTGTATTACATGTTCAGTATTTGTCTGTATTACATGTTCAGTATTTGTCTGTATTACATGTTCAGTATTTATGTCTGTTTGTATTATATGTTAAGTATTTATGTCTGTTTGTATTACATGTTCAGTATTTGTCTGTATTACATGTTCAGTATTTGTCTGTATTACATGTTCAGTATTTATGTCTGTTTGTATTATATGCTTAGTATTTATGTCTGTTTCTATTACATGTTCAGTATTTGTGTCTGTTTGTATTATATGTTTAGTATTTATGTTTGTATTATATGTTTAGTATTTATGTTTGTATTATATGTTCAGTATTTGTCTGTTTGTATTACATGTTCAGTATTTATGTCTGTTTGTATTACATGTTCAGTATTTATCTGTATGTCTGTTTGTATTACATGTTTAGTATTTATGTCTGTTTGTATTATATGTTTAGTATTTATGTTTGTATTATATGTTCAGTATTTGTCTGTTTGTATTACATGTTCAGTATTTATGTCTGTTTGTATTATATGTTTAGTATTTATGTTTGTATTATATGTTCAGTATTTATGTCTGTTTGTATTACATGTTCAGTATTTGTCTGTTTGTATTACATGTTTAGTATTTATGTCTGTTTGTATTACATGTTCAGTATTTATGTCTGTTTGTATTACATGTTCAGTATTTATCTGTATGTCTGTTTGTATTACATGTTCAGTATTTATGTCTGTTTGTATTATATGTTTAGTATTTATGTCTGTTTCTATTATATGTTTAGTATTTATGTCTGTTTGTATTACATGTTTAGTATTTATGTCTGTTTGTATTATATGTTCAGTATTTATGTCTGTTTGTATTATATGTTTAGTATTTATGTCTGTTTGTATTACATGTTTAGTATTTATGTCTGTTTGTATTACATGTTCAGTATTTATCTGTATGTCTGTTTGTATTATATGTTTAGTATTTATGTCTGTATTACATGTTCAGTATTTATGTCTGTTTGTATTACATGTTTAGTATTTATGTCTGTTTGTATTATATGTTTAGTATTTATGTCTGTTTGTATTATATGTTTAGTATTTATGTCTGTATTACATGTTCAGTATTTATGTCTGTTTGTATTACATGTTTAGTATTTATGTCTGTTTGTATTACATGTTCAGTATTTATGTCTGTTTGTATTACATGTTCAGTATTTATGTCTGTTTGTATTACATGTTTAGTATTTATGTCTGTTTGTATTACATGTTTAGTATTTATGTCTGTTTGTATTATATGTTTAGTATTTGTCTGTATTACATGTTCAGTATTTGTCTGTATTACATGTTCAGTATTTATGTTTGTATTATATGTTTAGTATTTATGTCTGTTTGTATTATATGTTTAGTATTTATGTCTGTTTGTATTATATGTTCAGTATTTATGTCTGTTTGTATTATATGTTTAGTATTTATGTCTGTTTGTATTATATGTTCAGTATTTATGTCTGTTTGTATTACATGTTCAGTATTTATCTGTATGTCTGTTTGTATTATATGTTTAGTATTTATGTTTGTATTACATGTTCAGTATTTATCTGTATGTCTGTTTGTATTACATGTTCAGTTTGTATGTCTGTTTGTATTATATGTTTAGTATTTGTCTGTATTACATGTTCAGTATTTGTCTGTATTACATGTTCAGTATTTGTCTGTATTACATGTTCAGTATTTATGTCTGTTTGTATTATATGTTTAGTATTTATGTCTGTTTGTATTATATGTTCAGTATTTATGTCTGTTTGTATTATATGTTTAGTATTTATGTCTGCTTGTATTATATGTTTAGTATTTATGTCTGTTTGTATTATATGTTCAGTATTTATGTCTGTTTGTATTACATGTTCAGTATTTACCTGTATGTCTGTTTGTATTATATGTTCAGTATTTATGTCTGTTTGTATTACATGTTCAGTATTTACCTGTATGTCTGTTTGTATTATATGTTCAGTATTTACCTGTATGTCTGTTTGTATTACATGTTCAGTATTTACCTGTACGTCTGTTTGTATTATATGTTTAGTATTTATGTTTGTATTATGTTTAGTATTTATGTTTGTATTATATGTTTAGTATTTATATTTGTATTATGTTTAGTATTTATGTTTGTATTATATGTTTAGTATTTATGTTTGTATTATATGTTCAGTATTTACCTGTATGTCTGTTTGTATTATTTGTTCAGTATTTACCTGTATGTCTGTTTGTATTATATGTTTAGTATTTATGTCTGTTTGTATTATATGCTTAGTATTTATGTCTGTTTATATTATATGTTTAGTATTTATGTCTGTTTGTATTACATGTTCAGTATTTATGTTTGTATTATATGTTTAGTATTTATGTCTGTTTGTATTACATGTTTAGTTTCTTTTTTAAGACACAATGAGACCACGGATCATCTTAATTACTAATGGGATATTCACCTCCTGGTCAGCAGGAGGAGGCAAAGAGCACCACAGCAGCTGTTAAATAGCTCCTCCCTTCCCTCCCACCCCAGTCATTCTCTTTGCCTACATTAGTGACAGGAAGAGGTAAAGTTAGGTGTTAGAAAAGATTCTTCAATCAAGAGTTTATTACTTTTAAAGTAGTACAAGATTGTGCTGCTTTGTTCTGGGTCTCAGAAAAAAGGTCTATATGGTATCCTAGTGCATTATAGGGGGTTATATAGGGCAGCATTGTCAGGCACTGGAGACCGAGGAGTCAGGCTCAATGTGTACTCTGTCAGTTTTATTACAGAGTTTTCATGGCCTTAAGATGTCGACTAACATGTTAGCAACACGCCCACAATGGGCGGGCCTAGTGTTGGCGCTAATTTTAGGTGCTGCGCATATGCTTCTCTCTGTTACGATACAGACTGAGAGTAAATCTAATCTTCCGTTTATTTTGTTAATACAACGGATTTATGACTGCAGCTTCTGCCGGAATTACTAGATGGGTTCCGGTTGGCATAGCGCTTTAATTTAATTCGTCAAAGTGTCAGCCGCAACAGCTAGTAGTGTTAAAGCTGATTGAGTGTTAAGATCTGTTTGGTTCTTAGACTGTAAGCGTGTTTCAGATATTAAAACTGGTCCGTTTCTTGCTGCCAAGAGAAATAAAGCAGTTTCTATTTATTAAGGAAATCAAGGGTTTTCAAAGCGTTATTTTTCTCTGCAAGATGTGGGGAAAATGTTTGCTTGTTGACTGTTATTGCTTACAAAAGAACTGTTCTTTCTTAGCAAACGAAATAACTCAGTTTCTTTTTAATATTTAAAGAAACACTAACGTAAATTTTTCTGTATAAAGGTTTCGAAAAATGTTTTTTACTTATATGTCATAGCATCAGACATCTGTTTTCTGTTTGCTCAAGAAATAAAGCAGTTTCCTTTTATCATTTAAAGAGACAGTAACGTTATTTTTTCTGCATACGTTTTTAGGAAGAAAAAAAAATATTCTATTTGTCTGTCATAGCTTAGATAGCTGTTGTCTTTTTGATTATATAGTCCGCCAGTCATTTTCTTTCCCTCAGGTTTTGAGAGAAGACAAAATTTCTAGAACTTTGTGCCATTATTGTTAATTGAACAGTATCCAAAATATGACGTAGTTCTTCTCCTCAAAGGTCCCAAAAACTTTTTTATTAATACAGTGCCAGGCCTTTCCTCCCAATTACCTTGCTACAGGGAGAGCGTTAGAGGAAATGTTAAAAATTCAGTGTGTAGGGTTTCTGTCCTGACTATATCTATTACGAATTTTCCTCTCATAAAAAGGGGAGGATATTTCGGTATTGCCTGAGGGTAAGGTTTCAAGAGATTCAGTCAGTGTAATTCCTTCCTCTGATGCTGATGATGTATTCGTCAGATTTAGCTAGAGCTCCTCCGTTTACTACTTAAAGGAGGTTTTAGCTACCCTGGACGAATCTGACACTACGGTCATAGTCAATCCAAGACCATTTCTGTAGCGTTACCTTCATGGCAGAAGTTTTTCTTGTACCAGATAGGACTACAGTGATTATTACTAAGGCATAAGAGAGATTATTCTCTTTTTCTATATTCCCTATAGTTATAGCTACTATTCCCAGAGAGAATAGTTGTTCTTTTCAGGATACTATGGTTAGAGGGGTCAGTGAGGGGTTGCAATTTCCTCCTGATGTTGGTATTGCTATTATTGTTAGTGTTGCAGCATTTGGGATGCGTTGTCTGATTCTATACGGACAGACACTCCTCTCGGAGACTATTCCAACAGTAAGTTGGCTATTTCTTTTATTATAGAGCTTCCCTTCAGGTTATTAGGCTGAGAGCTGAGATTTCAGGCTTTCCCATAGTGGCCCGCAGAGCATTATGATTAAAATATTGATCTGCGACTGTCACCTAAGTCCAAACTTTTGGCGATCCTTACTAAGGAGAGTCCTTGTTGGGGACCTGTTTTGGCGGAGCCGGTTTCTTACCTTGCGGAAGAACATTTTCTACCTCAGGATAGGAGAAATAAAGATAAAGGACCCAGCCAGACTTGGAATAAAGGAAAACAATCCAAGAAGCCTGTTAGTGATTCCAAGACAGCATGAAGGGCATGCCCCCGATCCGGGACCTGATCTGGTAGGGGGCAGACTTTCCTTTTTTGTTCAGGCCTGGGTTTGGGATGTTCAGGATCCCTGGGCAATAGAAATAGTGTAGAAGGGATGTCTATCAGCGCTAGACTATAATGGCTAACTACAGCTCCTCAAAGAAGAAAAAGGGTCCTTAGCTAACCCTTAGTGGAGAGATAATGTTGGAAAAAGATGTTTAAGGAGCACCAAATACACGCAGAGATAGGTGAATTATATGAATGTGTAAACAATATATTTAATAAACAACGCTAATTATACAATACTAAAAATCATGGATCCATGATTAAGACAATATGATAAGTTCATATACTATAGTCTTGAGAAAGGCCCATTCTTAGGGCTGAAACGCGTTGACACATTTATGGTGAGCTCTTTTCCAATTATTTAATTGTATATTTTAGCTATATTGCACTATGTACTGTTTTTATTTATAGGTAAACAGGATACAGTTATCTGAGGAAACCTCTGGATATTAACTGATTCTTCTTCACGCACTACGAGCACAGATTCACTTTGGAACAGATTATCTAGTAGATTTGAGGATTATTTTGACTTTTTCATATAAACTTGGACAAATATTAGCACTTCTGACACATCTTATTTCTTCATTTTTCCATTTTTTGTGATATTTTTGGTGCACATTCCACATTTTTACATTTTTGCGCACCTACAGGACCCCACCTTTTTTATTGACATTTTTTATTGACACTTTCTATTCACCTTTTTTGCATCTGACATTTTATGGACTAACCATCCATTTAATTTTTTTGATATTCATTCGTTATCCTTGTGACTTTATATGTTAATTTTAACTTATGCTCATTGATACTAGTGTTTGAACTGCTTACCAGTGTTTGAACCGCCTACCTTGATTTTAAGTTTGTACCAATTTCAATTTTAATTTATCTTTATAACATATTTTAATTGTCTGTATATCATATTGTCTTAATCATGGATCCATGATTTTTAGTATTGTATATTTAGCGTTGTTTATTAAATATATTGTTTACACATTCATATAATTCACCTATCTCTGCCTGTTTTTGGCGCTCCTTGAACATCTTTTTCCAATAGAAATAGTGTCTCAGGGATACAAACTGGAGTTCAAAGTTTTTCCTCCCAGAGGCAGATTTCTACTTTCAAGATTATCTGCAGACCAGACAAAGAAAGAGGCGTTCTTACACTGTGTAGGAGACCTTTCCACCCTGGGAGCGATTGTTCCCGTTCCAATTCTGGAACAGGGTCTGTGGTTTAATTCCAATCTGTTCGTGGTTCCAAAAAAAGAGGGAACCTTCAGGCCATTTTTAGACCTCAAGAGTCTAAACAAATTTCTCAGGGTACCGTCCTTCTAGATGGAAACAATTCGTTCCATTCTCTCATTGATCCAAGAGGGTCAATTTATGACAACAGTGGATTTAAAGGACACGTATCTACATGTTCCCATTCACAGGGATTATCACAAGTTCTTAAGGTTTGCATTTCTGGACAAACACTTCCAGTTTGTGGCTCTTCCTTTCGGTCTTGCCACAGTCCCCAGAGTCTTCTCAAAAGTTCTGGGATCTCTGTTGGCGGTGCTTCGATCAAACGGCATTGCAGTAGCACCTTTTCTGGATGGCATTCTAGTTTAGGCGCCATCCTTTTAGCTAGCAAGATCCCACACGGACTTGGTATTGTCATTTCTACGCTCTCACGGGAGGTAAATTTAGTTCCAAATACAAGGTAACTTTCTTAGGAACCATAATAGACTCCCCATCTATGAAGATTTTTCTGACAGATGTCAGGAAATTAAAGATTATCAATGCTTGTCTAGCCCTTCAGTCCACTCCTCGACCATCAGTGGCTCAGTGCATGGAGTTAATCGGGCTGATGGTGACAATGGACATCATCCAGTTTGCTCGCTTCCATCTCAGAGCTCTACAGTTGAACATGCTGAGGCAATGGAAGGGAGATTATACAGACTTGTCTCCTTGATTACTTCTGGAGCAGGAGACAAGGGATTTTCTACAATGGTGGTTGTCTCTGGATCACATCTCCCAGGGAACCTGCTTTCACAGACCATCTTGGGTGATTGTGACAACAGATGCCAGCCTTCTAGGGTGGGGAGCAGTCTGGGGCTCTCTAAAGGCTCAGGGAACATGGACTTGGTCGGAGTCTGTTCTACCCATGATCATTCTGGAATTGAGAGCGGTCTACAATGCTCTTCTGGCCTGGCCCAAGTAAGCCTTGGTACAGTTTATCAGGTTCCAGTCGGACAACATAATGTCAGTGGCTTACATCAATCATCAGGGAGGAACGAGGAGTTCCTTCGCGTTGACAGAAGTATCCAAAATAATTCAGTGGGCGGAGGCCCATTCTTGCTCTCTGTTGGTGATCCACAACCCAGGGGTGGACAACTGGGAGGCGGATTTCCTGAGCAGGCAGACTTTTCAACCGGGGGAGTGGGAACTCCATCCGGAAGTGTTCTCCAGCCTGATTCTCAAGTGGGGTCAGACAAAATAAGATCTCATGGCATCGTGACAGAATGCCAAGCTCCCGAGATGTGGGTCGAGATCCAGGGACCCCTAGGCGGAACTGATAGATGCTCTGGCAGCCCCTTGGACCTTCAATCTAGCATATCTGTTTCCTCTGTTTGCTCTTCTTCTTCGAGTAATTGCTCAAATCAAACAGGAAAGGGCCTCCATGATCCTCTTAGCACTGGCCTGGCCTCGCAGGATTTGGTATGCAGATCTGGTGGAGATGACATCTCTACCACCTTGGAGACTTCCGTTGAGGAAGCACCTTTTGATTCAGGGGCCCTTCCTTCACCCAAATCTAGTATCTCTGAAGCTGACTGCTTGGAGATTGAACGTTTAATTTTATCCAAGTGGGGGTTTTCTGACTTGGTCATAGAGACCATGATTCAGGCTCGTAAGCCTGTTAGTAGAGAGATTTACCATAAGATTTGGCGTAAATATCTCTATTGGTGTGTATCCAACGGCTACTCATGGAGTAGAGATGGGATTCCTAGAATTTTGTCCTCTCTCCAAGAGGGTTTGGAGAAAGGTTTATCGACGAGTTCACTAAAGGGGCAAATCTTGGCCTTATCTATTTTGTTACACAAACGTCTGGCAGATGTTCCAGATGTACAATTGTTCTGTCAGGCCTTGGTGAGGATCAGGCCTGTGTTCAAACCAGTTACTCCTCCATGGAGTCTTAATTTAGTTCTCAAAGTTCTTCAAGGGGCTCCGTTTGAGCCTATGCATTCCTTAGATATTAAGTTGTTATCTTGGAAAGTTTTATTTCTTGTTGCTATTTCTTCTGCCTAGAGAGTGTCAGAGCTCTCGGCATTTCAGTATGAGTCTCATCTTATTTTCCATTCAGATAAGGTAGTTTTACGTACTAAAGTAGGATTTCTTCCTAAGGTTGTTTCTGATCGGAACATTAATCAGGAGATTGTTGTTCCTTCCTTGTGTCCTAATTCTTCTTCTCAGAAGGAAAGACTTCTGCACAATTTGGACGTGATCCGTGCTTTAAAGTTCTTCCTGCAGACGACTAAGGACTTTCGTCAGTCTTCTTCTTTGTTTGTGGTTTTCTCAGGAAAACACAAGGGACAGAAAGCTACGGCTACTTCTCTTTCTTTTTGGCTGAAGAGTATCATACATTTTGCATATGAGACTGCTGAACAGCAGCTTCCCAAGAGAGTTACGGCTCATTCCACGAGGGCTGTTGCTTCCTCATGGGCGTTAAAAAATGAAGCTTCTGTGGAACAGATTTGCAAGGCTGCAACTTGGTCCTCTCTTCACACTTTTTCAAATTTCTACAAATTTGATACTTTTGCCTCGGCTGAGGCCGCTTTTGGGAGAAAGGTTCTTCAAGCAGTGGTGCCTTCCGTTTCGGTTCCCTGTCTTGTCCCTCCCGTATCATCTGTGTACTCTAGCTTGGGTATTGAATCCCATTAGTAATTAAGATGATCCGTGGACTCATCGTGTCTTAAAAAAGAAAAGAAGATTTATGCTTACCTGATAAATGTATTTCTTTTTTGACACGATGAGTCCACAGCCCGCCCTTTTCTTTTAGACAGGTTGTGGGTTATTGTAAACTTCAGACACCTCTGCACCTTGGTGTCATGAGATGCAGGACACAGCAAAGAGGGTACAACACTATTTATTTTATTGCAGAGCATGGAAATATACATCTGGTAGCATTGATCTCCCTTAGTAACTGCGACATAGACAAACGGACCTAAGCTCTATCCCCATCCGGTGACGTCACTTCCCACTCATCACATCTTCCCCCCTTTTCAAAGGACAAGGCATACTTTTTTTTTCTTCTTTATTTGAATACAACAAATAACAAGGTATACAAGAAGCATACAACAGTTTTGAATAGTATATAACAAATAACAAGTTAAAGAGAATATCTGTATAAACAACATGAATTACATCCTGACTTGAACATCGGGGTAGACTAGCCTAGTCCACAGTGACCATGGGATTTTTGTTGTAACTTTCGCCAGCTGGGGCTGTCGAGGCAGTTTTATTAATGCTGCAAGGGACATTACAGAATGTCTGCTCCTGTGTCAATCTTAAAGGCAACTTTGGCTCCCATTACAGTAAGAGTAACCCTCCAATCTTCTTCTGAACCTGGCTGTTCAACAACAGACCCTACAAAGGACACTTCTTGACCCTCCCGGTCGCTATCCACCTGCATCTCCTTAATATATTCAGTTTTACACACCACTTCAAAATGGCCCATTCTGTTACATTTTCTACATCTTTTGTCTTTAGCAGGGCATATGACACTCTGATTATTGGTACGGTTGTACCGTGTGCAGCGAGCATGCTGTGCCCATCCACTTCTGGGCCTATCTGTTGCCCTAGGTCTACCGCTCACACTGTGCCTTTCACTAGCAGCTCTCCTGAACTGCTGCACTTCATCCACAATACTCTCAGACCTCAGATCAGCACTTTGCGTTTTCACCAGTTCACTCTGGCGGGCCATCCTAATAGCCCCATCTAACGTTAAATCAGACTCTAACTGTAGCTTCAGTGAGACTTCAGCATCTGCAATTCCTATGACTATTCTGTCTCTGATTTGCTCCTCTTTAGCAACGCCAAACTCACAGAATTCAGCTAGTTCATACAGGCTGCGCACAAATGACTCCACAGATTCTCCCACACACTGAGCATGTTTGTGAAAACAAGCCCTCTCATAAATTACATTTCCTTTGGGCACAAAGTGGGCACTGAGTTTATTCATAACTATTTCAAAGTCAAATTCTTCCCCTTCTTGGAAAGTAAAGGCATTGAACACTGGCGCCACATCTTTCCCCATAGAGTATAAAAGAGAATTCATTTGTACTTCACCACTCTCCTTGTCCAGCTTGGAAGCAATCCTGAAGCGCTGAAACTGCTGACGCCATGTGGGCCAAGCTGCAGGCTGAGAAAAATCTAAAGGCTCAAGTGGGGTAAACTTCGACATCATCATCAATCAGGAAACAGAAGCGCAGGCAAGGACTTCTGACACCATGTTATGAGATGCAGGACACAGCAAAGAGGGTACAACACTATTTTATTGCAGAGCATGGAAATATACATCTGGTAGCATTGATCTCACTTAGTAACTGCGACATAGACAAACAGACTTAAGCTCCGCCCCATCCGGTGATGTCACTTCCCACTCTCATCACACTTGGCTTTTTCTTTCTCTTCCTAACTTCGGTCGAATGACTGGAGTGGGAGGGAAGGGAGGAGCTATTTAACAGCTCTGCTGTGGTGCTCTTTGCCTCCTCCTGCTGACCAGGAGGTGAATATCCCATTAGTAATTAAGATGATCCATGGACTCATCGTGTCAAAAAAGAATTACATTTATCAGGTAAGCATAAATTTTCTTATTTATGTCTGTTTGTATTACATGTTAAGTATTTATGTTTGTATTATATGTTCAGTATTTATGTTTGTATTATATGTTTAGTATTTATGTCTGTTTGCATTATATGTTTTAGTATTTATGTTTGTATTACATGTTAAGTATTTATGTTTGTATTATATGTTCAGTATTTATGTTTGTATTATATGTTTAGTATTTATGTTTGTATTATCTGTTTAGTATTTATGTTTGTATTATATGTTCAGTATTTATGTTTGTATTACATGTTCAGTATTTATGTTTGTATTATATGTTTAGTATTTATGTCTGTATTACATGTTAAGTATTTATGTTTGTATTATATGTTTAGTATTTATGTTTGTATTATCTGTTTAGTATTTATGTTTGTATTATATGTTCAGTATTTATGTTTGTATTATATGTTCAGTATTTATGTTTATATTATATGTTTAGTATTTATGTCTGTTTGCATTATATGTTTTAGTATTTATGTTTGTATTACATGTTAAGTATTTATGTTTGTATTATATGTTCAGTATTTATGTTTGTATTATATGTTTAGTATTTATGTCTGTTTGCATTATATGTTTTAGTATTTATGTTTGTATTATATGTTTAGTATTTATATTTGTATTATATGTTTAGTATTTATGTTTGTATTATATGTTTAGTATTTATGTTTGTATTATATGTTTAGTATTTATGTCTGTTTGCATTATGGCCTCTAGTTATCAAGCCGTCAACCTCAAATACGCTGGAATTCTGCAGCGTATTTCTGGCGCGGCTGATTCGCCTAAGTTATCAAGCCCTTTACACCGGCAAAAGTAGAATTTTGTGACATAAGCTTCGATCCGCCGGACTCAGTCTGACACAGATCGATTCTTACGTCACTCCAGATGTTCCGCACACAAGTTCGGCACAATCTGACTACTTTTGCTAGTTATCAAAAAACTAGCAGGTACGCTCGGCACTTTTCCGGCCCAGCATACCTGGTTTTCAAACCCTGGAGGCGGCGGATCCCATAGGAATCAATGGGAGTCTGACCATAGCGAAAGCTCATGTTCGCTGCTGCCCGACATCCCATTGATTCCTATGGGAGCTGTCTACACCTAACACCCTAACATGTACCCCGAGTCTAAACACCCCTAATCTGTCCCCCCCCCTACACCGCCGCAACTAAATAAAGTTATTACCCCCTAAACCGCCGCTCCCGGAGCCCACCGCAACTATAATAAATGTATTAACCCCTAAACCGCCGCTCCCGGACCCCGCCGCCACCTATATTAAACTTATTAACCAATAATCTGCCCCCCCTACACAGCCGCAACCTATAATAAATTTATTAACCCCTATCCTGCCCCCCCTACACCGCCGCAACTATAATAAAATTATTAACCCCTAAACCTAAGTCTAACCCTAACACCCCCCTAACTTAAATATTAATTAAATACATCTAAATAAATTTAACTCTTATTAAATTAATTATTCCTATTTAAAACTAAATACTTACCTTTAAAATAAACCCTAATATAGCTACAATATAAATAATAATTTTATTGTAGCTATCTTAGGATTTATTTTTATTTTACAGTCAAATTTCAATTTATTTTAACTAGGTACAATAGCTATTAAATAGTTATTAACTATTTAATAGTTACCTAGCTTAAATAAAGAGAAATTTACCTGTAAAATAAAAACTAACCTAAGTTACAATTACACCTAACACTACACTATAATTAAATTAATTATTCCTATTTAAAACTAAATACTTACCTGTAAAATAAACCCTAACGGCTAGATTTAGAGTTTTGTCGGTAACGACCCGCGTAGCTAATGCTGGCTTTTTTCTGGCCGCACCTTTGAAATAACTCTGGTATTAAGAGTCCACAGAATGGCTGCGTTAGGCTCCAAAAAAGGAGCGTAGAGCATATTTAACGCAACTTCAACTCTCGATACCAGAGTTGCTTACGGACGCGGCCAGCCTCAAAAACGTGCTCGTGCACGATTCCCCCATAGAAAACAATGGGGCTGTTTGAGCTGAAAAAAAACCTAACACCTGCAAAAAAGCCGCGTTCAGCTCCTAACGCAGCCCCATTGTTGTCTATGGGGAAACACTTCCTACGTCTGCACCTAACACCCTAACATGTACACCGAGTCTAAACACCCCTAACCTTACACTTATTAACCCCTAATCTGCCGCCCCCGCTATCACTGACCCCTGCATATTATTATTAACCCCTAATCTGCCGCTCCGTAAACCGCCGCTACTTACATTATCCCTATGTACCCCTAATCTGCTGCCCTAACATCGCCGAACCCTATATTATATTTATTAACCCCTAATCTGCCCCCCACAATGTCGCCTCCACCTGCCTACACTTATTAACCCCTAATCTGCCGAGCGGACCACACCGCTATTATAATTAAGTTATTAACCCCTAATCCGCCTCACTAACCCTATAATAAATAGTATTAACCCCTAATCTGCCCTCCCTAACATCGCCGACACCTAACTTCAAACATTAACCCCTAATCTGCCGACTGGAGCTCACCGCTATTCTAATAAATGTATTAACCCCTAAAGCTAAGTCTAACCCAACACTAACACCCCCCTAAGTTAAATATAATTTAAATCTAACGAAATTAATTAACTCTTATTAAATAAATTATTCCTATTTAAAGCTAAATACTTACCTGTAAAATAAATCCTAATATAGCTACAATATAAATTATAATTATATCTTAGCTATTTTAGAATTAATATTTATTTTACAGGTAACTTTGTATTTATTTTAACCAGGTACAATAGCTATTAAATAGTTAAGAACTATTTAATAGCTAAAATAGTTAAAATAATTACAAATTTACCTGTAAAATAAATCCTAACCTAAGTTACAATTAAAACTAATACTACACTATCAATAAATAAATTAAATAAAATACCTACAATTACCTACAATTAAACCTAACACTACACTATCAATAAATTAATTAAATACAATATATACAAATAAATACAATTAAATAAACTAACTAAAGTACAAAAAAATAAAAAAGAACTAAGTTACAAAAAATAAAAAAATATTTACAAACATTAGAAAAATATTACAACAATTTTAAACTAATTACACCTACTCTAAGCCCCCTAATAAAATAACAAAGCCCCCCAAAATAAAAAAATGCCCTACCCTATTCTAAATTACAAAAGTTCAAAGCTCTTTTACCTTACCAGCCCTGAACTTTGCGGGGCATGCCCCAAGAAATTCAGCTCTTTTGCCTGTAAAAAAACACATACAATACCCCCCCCAACATTACAACCCACCACCCACATACCCCTAATCTAACCCAAACCCCCCTTAAATAAACCTAACACTAAGCCCCTGAAGATGTTCCTACCTTGTCTTCACCTCACCGGGTACACCGATCCGTCCTGGCTCCAAAATCTTCATCCAAGCCCAAGCGGGGGCTAGACATCCATCATCCGACGGCTGAAGAAGTCCAGAAGAGGGTCCAAAGTCTTCATCCTATCCGGGAAGAAGAGTAGATCCAGACCGGCAACCATCTTCTTCCAAGCGGCATCTTCTATCTTCATCCGATGAGGACCGGCTCCATCGTGAAGACCTCCAGCGCGGACCCATCTTCTTCCGGCGACGTCCAACTGAAGAATGATGGTTCCTTTAAGGGACGTCATCCAAGATGGCGTCCCTCGAATTCCGATTGGCTGATAGGATTCTATCAGCCAATCGGAATTAAGGTAGGAAAATTCTGATTGGCTGATGGAATCAGCCAATCAGAATTAGTTCAATCCGATTGGCTGATCCAATCAGCCAATCAGATTGAGCTCGCATTCTATTGGCTGATCGGAACAGCCAATAGAATGCTAGCTCAATCTGATTGGCTGATCGGATCAGCCAATCGGATTGAACTTGATTCTGATTGGCTGATTCCATCAGCCAATCAGAATTTTCCTACCTTAATTCCGATTGGCTGATAGAATCCTTTGGACCCTCTTCTGGACTTCTTCAGCCGTCGGATGATGGATGTCTAGCCCCCCGCTTGGGTTGGATGAAGATATCGGAGCCAGGACGGATCGGTGTGATACCCGGTGAGGTGAAGACAAGGTAGGAAGATCTTCAGGGGCTTAGTGTTAGGTTTATTTAAGGGGGGTTTTGGTTAGATTAGGGGTATGTGGGTGGTGGGTTGTAATGTTGGGGGGGGTATTGTATTTTTTTTTTTTACAGGCAAAAGAGCTGAATTTCTTGGGGCATGCCCCGCAAAGGGCCCTGTTCAGGGCTGGTAAGGTAAAAGAGCTTTGAACTTTTGTAATTTAGAATAGAGTAGGGCATTTTTTTATTTTTGGGGGCTTTGTTATTTTATTAGGGGGCTTAGAGTAGGTGTAATTAGTTTAAAATTGTTGTAATATTTTTCTAATGTTTGTAAATATTTTTTTATTTTTTGTAACTTAGTTCTTTTTTATTTTTTGTACTTTAGTTAGTTTATTTAATTGTATTTATTTGTAGATATTGTAGTTAATTCATTTATTGATAGTGTAGTGTTAGGTTTAATTGTAACTTAGGTTAGGATTTATTTTACAGGTAAATTTGTAATTATTTTAACTATTTTAGCTATTAAATAGTTCTTAACTATTTAATAGCTATTGTACCTGGTTAAAATAAATACTAAGTTACCTGTAAAATAAATATAAATCCTAAAATAGCTATAATATAATTATAATTTATATTGTAGCTATATTAGGATTTATTTTACAGGTAAGTATTTAGCTTTAAATAGGAATAATTTATTTAATAAGAGTTAATTTATTTCGTTAGATTTAAATTATATTTAATTTAGGGGGGTGTTAGGGTTAGGGTTAGACTTAGCTTTAGGGGTTAATCCATTTATTACAGTAGCGGCAAGATTCGGTCGGCAGATTAGGGGTTAATAATTGAAGTTACTATAATACTATTTATTATAGGGTTATTGAGGGGGGAGTGAGGCGGATTAGGGGTTAATAACTTTATTATAGTAGCAGTGCGGTCCGCTCGGCAGATTAGGGGTTAATAAGTGTAGGCAGGTGGAGGCGACGTTGAGGGGGCAGATTAGGTGTTAATAAATATAATATAGGGGTCGGCGGTGTTAGGGGCAGCAGATTAGGGGTACATAAGGATAACGTAGGTGGCGGCTCTTTGCGGTCGGCAGATTAGGGGTTAATAAGTGTAGACAGGTGGAGGCGACGTTGAGGGGGGCAGGTTAGGGGTTAATAAATATAATATAGGGGTTGGCGGTGTTAGGGGCAGCAGATTAGGGGTACATAAGGATAACGTAGTGGCGGTCGGCATATTAGGGGTTGAAAAAATTTAATCGAGTGGCGGCGATGTGGGGGGACCTCGGTTTAGGGGTACATAGGTAGTTTATGGGTGTTAGTGTACTTTAGAGCACAGTAGTTAAGAGCTTTATGAACCGGCGTTAGCCCAGAAAGCTCTTAACTACTGACTTTTTTCTGCGGCTGGAGTTTTGTCGTTAGAATTCTAACGCTCACTTCAGACACGACTCTAAATACCGGAGTTAGAAAGATCCCATTGAAAAGATAGGATACGCAATTGACGTAAGGGGATCTGCAGTATGGAAAAGTCGCGGCTGAAAAGTGAGCGTTAGACCCTTTCCTGACTGACTCCAAATACCGGCGGTAGCCTAAAACCAGCGTTAGGAGCCTCTAACGCTGGTTTTCACGGCTACCGCCAAACTCTAAATCTAGGCCTAAGATAGCTACAATATAATTAATAATTAAATTGTAGCTATCTTAGGATTTATATTTATTTTACAGGTAACTTTGTATTAATTTTAGCTAGTTAGAATAGTTATTAAATAGTTATTAACTATTTAATAACTACCTAGCTAAAAGAAATACAAAATTACCTGTAAAATAAATCCTAACCTAAGTTACAATTAAACCTAACACTACACTATCATTAAATTAATTAAATAAATCACCTAATAACTAACTAAAGGACGCTCATTGGGTTAGATTAGGGGTATGTGGGTGGTGGGTTTTAATGTTGGGGGGGTTGTATTTTTATTTTACAGGCAAAAGACCTGTTTTCTTTGGGGCATGCCCCGCAAAAGGCCCTTTAAAAGGTAATAGAGCTGGGAACTTTTTAATGTAGAATAGGGTAGGGCATTTTTTTATTTTGGGGGGCTTTGTTATTTTATTAGGGGGCTTAGATTAGGTGTAAGTAGCTTAAAATTGTAATATTTTTGAAATGTTTGTAACTTATTTTTTTTATTTTTTGTAACTTAGCTTTTTTTATTTTTTGTACTTTAGTTAGTTTATGTAATTGTATTTAATTGTAGTTATTTGTAGGTAGTTTATTTAATTAATTTAATGATAGTGTAGTGTTAGGTTTAATTGTAACTTAGGTTAGGATTTATTTTACAGGTAATTTTGTATTTCTTTTAGCTAGGTAGTTATGAAATAGTTAATAACTATTTAATAACTATTCTAACTATCTAAAATAAATACAAAGTTACCTGTAAAATAAATATAAATCCTAAAATAGCTACAATGTAATTATTAATGACATTGTAGCTATCTTAGGGTTTATTTTACAGGTAAGTATTTAGTTTTAAATAGGAATAATTTAGTTAAGTATAGTGTAGTGTTAGGTGTAATTGTAACTTAGGTTAGTTTTTATTTTACAGGTTAATTTCTCTTTATTTTAACTAGGTAGCTATTAAATAGTTAATAACTATTTAATAGCTATTGTACCTAGTTAAAATATATTGAGATTTGCCTGTAAAATAAAAATAAATCCTAAAATAGCTACAATAAAATTATTATTTATATTGTAGCTATATTAGGTTTTATTTTAAAGGTAAGTATTTAGTTTTAAATAGGAATAATTAATTTAATAAGAGTTAAATTTATTTAGATGTATTTAATTAATATTTAAGTTAGGGGGGTGTTAGGGTTAGACTTAGTTTTAGGGGTTAATAATTTTATTATAGTTGCAGCGGTGTAGGGGGGGCAGGATAGGGGTTAATAAATGTATTATAGGTGGCGACGGTGTAGGGGGGGCAGATTAGGGGTTAATACGTTTAATATAGGTGGCGGCGGGGTCCGGGAGCGGCGGTTTAGGGGTTAAACAATTTATTTAGTTGCGGCGGGGTCCGGGATCGGCAGGATAGGGGTTAATAAATTTATTATAGGGGGCGGCGGTATAGGGGGGCAGGATAGGGGTTACTAGGTATAATGTAGGTAGCGGTGGGCTCCGGGAGCGGAGGTTTAGGGTTAATACATTTATTATAGTTGCGGCAGTGTCCGGGAGCGGCGGTTTAGGAGTTACTAACTTTATTTAGTTGCGGGGGGCTCCGGGGGCGCCGGTATAGGGGGTAGAACAGTGTAGTTAGTGTGGGTGCTTAGTGACAGCTTGTCAATAAAGCTGTCAAAAAGCCGAAGAGCAGCAAGATCGGATGAGTGATAACTATCACAGTCCGCTGCTCATCGCCCCGTACTTGGTGCGCGGCTTTTTGACAGATTTATTAATAACTTTGGCGAGATTTTTCAGGTAGACACGTTGATAACTAGAGGCCTATATGTTTAGTATTTATGTTTGTATTACATGTTCAGTATTTTTGTCTGTTTGTATTACATGTTTAGTATTTATATCTGTATTACATGTTTAGTATTTATGTTTTTATTATATGTTTAGTATTTATGTCTGTATTATATGTTTAGTATTTATGTCTGTATTATATGTTTAGTATTTATGTTTGTATTCCATGTTCAGTATTTATGTTTGTATTCCATGTTCAGTATTTATGTCTGTTTGTATTATATGTTTAGTATTTATGTTTGTATTATATGTTTAGTATTTATGTTTGTATTATATGTTTAGTATTTATGTCTGTTTGTATTATATGTTTAGTATTTATGTCTGTATTATATGTTTAGTATTTATGTCTGTTTGTATTACATGTTCAGTATTTATGTCTGTTTGTATTATATGTTTAGTATTTATGTTTGTATTCCATGTTCAGTATTTATGTCTGTTTGTATTACATGCTTAGTATTTATGTCTGTATTACATGTTTAGTATTTATGTCTGTATTACATGTTCAGTATTTATGTCTGTTTGTATTACATGTTTAGTATTTATGTCTGTATTACATGTTTAGTATTTATGTCTGTATTACATGTTGAGTATTTATGTCTGTATTACATGTTTAGTATTTATGTCTGTTTGTATTATATGTTTAGTATTTATGTTTGTATTATGTTTAGTATTTATGTTTGTATTATATGTTTAG
Source organism: Bombina bombina (assembly GCF_027579735.1). Classification (NCBI taxonomy): domain Eukaryota; kingdom Metazoa; phylum Chordata; class Amphibia; order Anura; family Bombinatoridae; genus Bombina; species Bombina bombina. The sequence continues at coordinate 3,180,372 of NW_026511871.1, read as the reverse complement.
TATTTATGTTTGTATTACATGTTCAATATTTATGTTTGTATTACATGTTTAGTATTTATGTCTGTATTATATGTTTAGTATTTATGTCTGTTTGTATTATATGTTTAGTATTTATGTTTGTATTATATGTTTAGTATTTATGTTTGTATTATATGTTTAGTATTTATGTCTGTTTGTATTATATGTTTAGTATTTATGTTTGTATTATATGTTCAGTATTTATGTCAGTTTGTATTACATGTTCAGTATTTATGTTTGTATTCCATGTTCAGTATTTATGTTTGTATTATATGTTTAGTATTTATGTTTGTATTATATGTTCAGTATTTATGTTTGTATTATATGTTCAGTATTTATGTCAGTTTGTATTACATGTTCAGTATTTATGTTTGTATTATATGTTTAGTATTTATGTTTGTATTATATGTTTAGTATTTATGTTTGTATTACATGTTCAATATTTATGTTTGTATTCCATGTTCAGTATTTATGTCTGTTTGTATTATATGTTCAGTATTTATGTCTGTTTGTATTATATGTTCAGTATTTATGTTTGTATTACATGTTCAGTATTTATGTCTGTTTGTATTATATGTTCAGTATTTATGTTTGTATTACATGTTCAGTATTTATGTTTGTATTATATGTTCAGTATTTATGTTTGTATTACATGTTCAGTATTTATGTCTGTTTGTATTATATCTTTAGTATTTATGTTTGTATTATATGTTCAGTATTTATGTCTGTATTATATGTTTAGTATTTATGTCTGTTTGCATTATATGTTTAGTATTTATGTCTGTATTATATGTTCAGTATTTATGTTTGTATTATATGTTCAGTATTTATGTTTGTATTATATGTTCAGTATTTATGTCTGTTTGTATTATATGTTTAGTATTTATGTCTGTATTATATGTTCAGTATTTATGTTTGTATTATATGTTCAGTATTTATGTTTGTATTATATGTTCAGTATTTATGTCAGTTTGTATTACATGTTCAGTATTTATGTTTGTATTATATGTTTAGTATTTATGTTTGTATTATATGTTTAGTATTTATGTTTGTATTACATGTTCAATATTTATGTTTGTATTCCATGTTCAGTATTTATGTCTGTTTGTATTATATGTTCAGTATTTATGTCTGTTTGTATTATATGTTCAGTATTTATGTTTGTATTACATGTTCAGTATTTATGTCTGTTTGTATTATATGTTCAGTATTTATGTTTGTATTACATGTTCAGTATTTATGTTTGTTTGTATTATATCTTTAGTATTTATGTTTGTATTATATGTTCAGTATTTATGTTTGTATTACATGTTCAGTATTTATGTCTGTTTGTATTATATCTTTAGTATTTATGTTTGTATTATATGTTCAGTATTTATGTCTGTATTATATGTTTAGTATTTATGTCTGTATTATATGTTTAGTATTTATGTTTGTATTACATGTTCAGTATTTATGTTTGTATTACATGTTCAGTATTTATGTTTGTATTACATGTTTAGTATTTATGTTTGTATTATATGTTTAGTATTTATGTTTGTATTATATGTTTAGTATTTATGTTTGTATTATATGTTTAGTATTTATGTTTGTATTATATGTTTAGTATTTATGTCTGTATTATATGTTTAGTATTTATGTTTGTATTATATGTTTAGTATTTATGTCTGTATTATATGTTTAGTATTTATGTTTGTATTATATGTTTAGTATTTATGTCTGTTTGTATTATATGTTTAGTATTTATGTCTGTATTATATGTTTAGTATTTATGTTTGTATTATATGTTTAGTATTTATGTCTGTTTGTATTATATGTTTAGTATTTATGTCTGTATTATATGTTTAGTATTTATGTTTGTATTATATGTTTAGTATTTATGTCTGTTTGTATTATATGTTTAGTATTTATGTCTGTTTGCATTACATGTTTAGTATTTATGTCTGTATTACATGTTCAGTATTTATGTTTTTATTATATGTTTAGTATTTATGTCTGTATTCCATGTTCAGTATTTATGTCTGTTTGTATTATATGTTCAGTATTTGAGGGATATTTATCAAGCCATCAACCGCAAATACGCTGGAATTTCGCAGCGTAATTGTGGCGAGCCTGATTCAACCTATTTATCAAAGCCTACAGACCGGCAAAAGTTGAAATCAGTGACGTAACATATGATCCGCCGGTCTCAATCGATGCTTACGTCATTACAGATGTTCCGAATACAAATTCGGCACTATCTGACACCTTTTGCCATTTAGCAAATTTCTAACAGGTACACTCGCCACTATTCCGGGCCAGCATACCTGCTTTTCAATCCGCCACCCTGGAGGCCGCGGATGCCATAGGAATCCATGAGAGTCTGAAAGCAGTGAAAGCTCATGTTCGCTGCTGGCCGATATCCCATTGATTTCTATGGTAGAATAAAAGTTAAGTTTACACCTAACACCCTAACATAAGCCCAGAGTCTAACCGCCGCCCCCGACATCGCCGCCACTAAATAAAGTTATTAACCCCTATCCCGCCGCTCCCTGACCCCGCTGCAACTCTAATAAAGTTATTAACCCCTATCTCACTGCTCCCGGACCCCGCCGCAACTAACTAAATGTATTAACCCCTAAACTTCTGACCTCCCACCTCACTACCACTTAGTAAACCTATTAACCCCTAAACTGCCAGCCCCCCACATCGCCATAAACTAAATTAAGCTATTAACCGCTAAACCTAACAACCCGCTAACTTTACATTAAATATTAACTCATCCCTATCTTATAATAAATTTAAACTTACCTTTAGAATTAAAATAAACTATATTAAACTACTAATTAACCTACCCTGACTATAATACTAAAATTACATTAAACTATATTAAACTAATAATTAACCTACCCTAACTATTATACTAAAATTACATTAAACTAACTAATTTAATTAAATTAACTATATTACATATTTAAAAACCTAACCCTACTCAAGTTATTTAAATCTACTATAAAGAATTACTAAGTTACAAAAAAATAACAGCTAAGTTACACAAAATAAAAAATAAATGATCAAATTTTTAAACTAATTACACCTAATCTAATAGCCCTATCAAAATAAAAAAAGCCCCCCCAAAATAAAAAAAACCCTAGCCTACAATAAACTACCAATGGCCCTTAAAAGGGCCTTTTGTGGGGCATTACCCCAAAGAAATCAGCTCTTTTACCTGTAAAAAAAAATACAAACACCCCGCCCCAACAGTAAAGCCCACCACCCACACAACCACCACCCCCTAAGCTCCCCATTGCCCTGAAAAGGGCATTTGTATGGGCATTGCCCTGAAAAGGGCATTTATCTCCTTTTCAGCCCAAAATCCCTAACCTAAAATTAAAACCCACCCAATAAACCCTTAAAAAAAATAACACTAACCCCCAAAATTCCACTTACAGTTTTCGAAGACCGGACATTCATCCTCATCCAAGCGGGCCGAAGTCTTCATCCAAGCCAGCAGAAGTCTTCATTCAGACAGCATCTTCTATCTTCATCCATCTGGGGCGGAGCAGCTACATCTTCAAGACATCCAAGATGGTGTCCCTTACATTCCGATTGGCTGATAGAATTCTATCAGCCAATAGGAATTAAGGTGGAAAAAATCCTATTGGCTGTTGCAATCAGCCAATAGGATGAAAGCTCAATCCTATTTGCTGGTTGCAACAGCCAATAGGATTTTTTCCACCTTAATTCCTATTGGCTAATAGGATTGTATCAGCCAATCGAAATGTAAGGGACGCCATCCTGGATGACGTCATTTAAAGGGAAACTTCATTCTGCAAGAGTCGTCGTAAGAAGAGGATGCTCCGCGCCGGATGTCTTGAAGATGGAGATGCCCCACGCTGGATGAAGATAGAAGATGCCGTCTGGATGAAGACTTCTGCCGGCTTGGATGAAGACTTCGGCCCGCTTAGATGAAGACTTCTGCTGGCTTTGATGAGGACTTCTGCCGCTTGGATGAGGATGGATGTCCGGTCTTCGAAAACTGTAAGTGGATCATCAGTGGTTAGTGTTAGGTTTTTTTAAGGGTTTATTGGGTGGGTTTTAATTTTAGGTTAGGGACTTTGGGCTGAAAAATAGCTAAATGCCCTTTTTCAGGGCAATGGGGAGCTTTAGGTTTTTTATTTGGGGGGTTGGTTGGGTGGTGGGTTTTACTGTTGGGGGGGTGTTTGTATTTTATTTTACAGGTAAAAGAGCTGATTTCTTTGGGGCAATGCCCCGCAAAAGGCTCTTTTAAGGGCCATTGGTAGTTTATTGTTGGCTAGGGTTTTTTTTATTTTGGGGGGGCTTTTTTATTTTGATAGGGCTATTAGATTAGGTGTAATTAATTTAAATATTTGATTATTTATTTTTTTATTTTGTGTAACTTAGTAATTCTTTATAGTAGATTTAAATAACTTGAGTAGGGTTAGGTTTTTAAATATGTAATATACTTAATTTAATTGTAAGTTTAATGTCATTTTAGTATAATAGTTAGGGTGGGTGAATTAATATTTTAATATAGTTTAATGTAATTTTAGTATAATAGTTAGGGTAGGTTAATTAGTAGTTTAATATAGTTTATTGTAATTTTAGTATAATAGTTAGGGTAGGTTAATTAGTAGTTTAATATAGTTTATTTTAATTCTAAAGGTAAGTTTAAATTTATTATAAGATAGGGATGATGTAATTTTAATGTACAGTTAGCGGGTTGTTAGGTTAAGGGGTTAATAGCTTAATTTAGTTTATGGCGATGTGGGGGACTGGCGGTTTAGGGGTTAATAGGTTTAGTAAGTGGTAGTGATGTGGGAGGCTAGGGGTTTAGGGGTTAATACATTTATTTAGTTGCGCGGGGTCCAGGAGCTGCGGGATAGGGGTTAAACATTTTTAGTATAGTGGCGGTGTTTAGTGACAGGGTATAAATAAATAAAAAGAGAGAAGCGCTCAACCTGGGAACGAACAATAGCATAATAGCTTGTTCTATGGCTAGTTACCACCCTAGAAGCAGCCTCTTTTTGCTCAATATGTGCCTTTCACAGAGAAAAACTTTCCTGTAGCATATCAGTCTGATCCTGACTTCACAGTACAGTCCAGCCCCGAAATACCAGGCAATCCCTCTCTGAACAAGAGAAACAGCAAAACCCCAGACGTACGTTTCGGCCTATTGTGGGCCTCGTCAGTGAGGTGCAGCCATATCCCTCTAGGCACACTGAACAACGGGTCCACGTCTGGATTCCCGCATCACACTTAGGGAGACTTCCCTAAGTGTCATAATTTGCATAAATAAAAAGAGAGAAGCGCTCAACCTGGGAACGAACAATAGCATAATAGCTTGTTCTATGGCTAGTTACCACCCTAGAAGCAGCCTCTTTTTGCTCAATATGTGCCTTTCACAGAGAAAAACTTTCCTGTAGCATATCAGTCTGATCCTGACTTCACAGTACAGTCCAGCCCCGAAATACCAGGCAATCCCTCTCTGAACAAGAGAAACAGCAAAACCCCAGACGTACGTTTAGGCCTATTGTGGGCCTCGTCAGTGAGGTGCAGCCATATCCCTCTAGGCACACTGAACAACGGGTCCACGTCTGGATTCCCGCATCACACTTAGGGAGACTTCCCTAAGTGTCATAATTTGCATAAATAAAAAGAGAGAAGCGCTCAACCTGGGAACGAACAATAGCATAATAGCTTGTTCTATGGCTAGTTACCACCCTAGAAGCAGCCTCTTTTTGCTCAATATTTGCCTTTCACAGAGAAAAACTTTCCTGTAGCATATCAGTCTGATCCTGACTTCACAGTACAGTCCAGCCCCGAAATACCAGGCAATCCCTCTCTGAACAAGAGAAACAGCAAAACCCCAGACGTACGTTTCGGCCTATTGTGGGCCTCGTCAGTGAGGTGCAGCCATATCCCTCTAGGCACACTGAACAACGGGTCCACGTCTGGATTCCCGCATCACACTTAGGGAGACTTCCCTAAGTGTCATAATTTGCATAAATAAAAAGAGAGAAGCGCTCAACCTGGGAACGAACAATAGCATAATAGCTTGTTCTATGGCTAGTTACCACCCTAGAAGCAGCCTCTTTTTGCTCAATATGTGCCTTTCACAGAGAAAAACTTTCCTGTAGCATATCAGTCTGATCCTGACTTCACAGTACAGTCCAGCCCCGAAATACCAGGCAATCCCTCTCTGAACAAGAGAAACAGCAAAACCCCAGACGTACGTTTCGGCCTATTGTGGGCCTCGTCAGTGAGGTGCAGCCATATCCCTCTAGGCACACTGAACAACGGGTCCACGTCTGGATTCCCGCATCACACTTAGGGAGACTTCCCTAAGTGTCATAATTTGCATAAATAAAAAGAGAGAAGCGCTCAACCTGGGAACGAACAATAGCATAATAGCTTGTTCTATGGCTAGTTACCACCCTAGAAGCAGCCTCTTTTTGCTCAATATGTGCCTTTCACAGAGAAAAACTTTCCTGTAGCATATCAGTCTGATCCTGACTTCACAGTACAGTCCAGCCCCGAAATACCAGGCAATCCCTCTCTGAACAAGAGAAACAGCAAAACCCCAGACGTACGTTTCGGCCTATTGTGGGCCTCGTCAGTGAGGTGCAGCCATATCCCTCTAGGCACACTGAACAACGGGTCCACGTCTGGATTCCCGCATCACACTTAGGGAGACTTCCCTAAGTGTCATAATTTGCATAAATAAAAAGAGAGAAGCGCTCAACCTGGGAACGAACAATAGCATAATAGCTTGTTCTATGGCTAGTTACCACCCTAGAAGCAGCCTCTTTTTGCTCAATATGTGCCTTTCACAGAGAAAAACTTTCCTGTAGCATATCAGTCTGATCCTGACTTCACAGTACAGTCCAGCCCCGAAATACCAGGCAATCCCTCTCTGAACAAGAGAAACAGCAAAACCCCAGACGTACGTTTCGGCCTATTGTGGGCCTCGTCAGTGAGGTGCAGCCATATCCCTCTAGGCACACTGAACAACGGGTCCACGTCTGGATTCCCGCATCACACTTAGGGAGACTTCCCTAAGTGTCATAATTTGCATAAATAAAAAGAGAGAAGCGCTCAACCTGGGAACGAACAATAGCATAATAGCTTGTTCTATGGCTAGTTACCACCCTAGAAGCAGCCTCTTTTTGCTCAATATGTGCTTTTCACAGAGAAAAACTTTCCTGTAGCATATCAGTCTGATCCAGTTGGGGGAAAAAGCTGAATAGCAGCGAGATCGATGACTGTTAGTTAACAGTCCGCTGCTCATATCCCCGTACTTGGTGCGCGGCTTTTTGACAGCTTTTTTTATAAATAAGGAGAGCGTATTCAGGTCCTCGGCCGCGATGTTAGGCGAGCGTATTGGTGCTGTCGATGGCTTGATAATTCGGCCTCTTTATGTCTATTGATACAAACCAAATGGCTCACTGTCTATACATGTTCACCAAATGGTAGGTGGTATTCGCCGCTATTAGAAATCTTTTCTTACTTATAAAAGAAACCACATGACATTCATTTAGCAGAGTCATTTTTTTATTATATCAGTATTTAGAAGAGAAGGAAGATTTGGAGCTGAAGTGCTCTACGCTGGCTAAAGACTGTGAAATGTACAAGCATCGCATGAATACTGTGATGATACAGCTGGAGGAAGTGGAGAAAGAACGAGACCAGGTAAAAATACACAAGGATTTGTGCCATCTTGCTCTTGACCCATTTAGAGCAGATGGAAATGGTAAGGTGCAATTTACATGGGTTTCATTTTTATATGTGCAATAAGTAAAAGTGCAAATTGTCTGATACCTCTTATCCTACTAACAGCTCCTAACGTTTTCTTTTATAAGATGGTGAGAGTACACGAGACATCAAGTATTGGAATATACCCCCCCCCGACCACTGAGAGGAGAAAAATGAATACTCCAACACACCAGACCTTTAAATCACTCCCAATTCCCATGACCTGCACACAATTTATATTGCCTCCTAGATGAGGAGTGAGATGAAAGTAAAGTACAGATCTACTCATCTTTGAAAGGGTGTCCTATAATCCAGGGTTCTTCAAACCATGGGTTGGGACCCATTACTGGGTTGCAACACCATGTTTACTGGGTAACGACTTGTGTGTGTTGTTGTAGTAGAGTGTGTGTGGTGTGTGTGTTGTATGAGAGTGTGTTTGGTGTGTGTGTGTTATATGAGAGTGTGTTTGGTATGTGTGTGTTATATGAGAGTGTGTGGTGTGTGTGTGTGGTGTGTGTGTTGTATGAGAGTGTGTGTGGTGGTGTGTGTTGTATGAGAGTGTGTGTGGTGTGTGTGTTGTATGAGAGTGTGTGGTGGTGGTGTGTGTTGTATGAGAGTGTGTGTGGTGGTGTGTGTTGTATGAGAGTGTGTGTGGTGGTGTGTGTTGTATGAAAGTGTGTGGTGTGTGTGTGTTGTCTAAGAGTGCGTGGTGTTATATCAGACCAAGCATAAAAATAGGGTTGTGAAGATATGTGGAATCACTGCACTGGGTCTTGGGAAAAATGTTTGAAGAACACTAAATAAATTGGACAGATATTTAAATTTGCATTCCTTATCTGAATGCCTTATCTGAATTATGAAAATTTAATTTTGACTAGACTATCACTTTAACCCAGGGACTCCCCCTCTAAGTTACCCATTGATGATAGAGGTGTCTCTGACTCTGAGGACTCTTTCTTTCATTGATGAGGAGAGTCCACAGGAATCCTTGATGTGTGGAATACATTTCCCACCACTAGGAGTAGGCAAAGAACCTACAACAAGAGCTTTTAATCTCTCCCACCTCCCAACACTAATCAGTTTGTTATTTGCCTCCCAGGAGAGAGGTTGATAGAGGTGTTCCAGTTATTTACTCATGGATTACTTTATGGGAGCTCAGACCTATGTGAGACCCATTACCCCTTGGACATACTACTTTAAAAGACAGGGGTACAGGAATAGCAGGTTACGTATGGAATTTCAGCTATAACTACCCTCAGGTGTTGCAGGGACATATCCCTTAGCCTCCTCCTGTGGGATCAAAGGGATTTATATTTATATTCTCTGCCTGTACAGCACTGGATGGGCTCTCTAGTGGAAACAGCTACAGATACTGCTGGTAGGCTCAGTAGAGGGGTGCTTCTCTCAGGTACGTGACTCTTTAGCACTCACATAGACTATTAGTAGATCTTTTTTAAGGTATAGCATAGCCAAGGGAACTAAGCGTGCCTACCTGCAGACACCACATTGTAGTATTATTGGGACTTAAATTCCTTTATTATCTCACATTATAGTCTTTATGGCTCTCTCTATGTCTACCCCTAACATCCAGCAGCTCTCTTTTTAACATAGTTTATGGACCTTCAAAGAAATCACTTGGCACTGAAATTATTGTGACATTTCAGACATGGAGGCTGAATTATCAAATGTCTGTCTGACCTGATCCGACAGTGCGGATCAGGTCCGACAGACATCGCTGAATGCGGAGAGCAATACGCATTCACTCGATCGGGTTGAATTGTGGCGATTCCTGTCAGACTCATCAGTCGGACAGGGTTATGGAGCAGCGGTCTTTAGATCGCTGCTTCATAACTGCTGTTTCTGGCGAGTCTGAAGACTCGCCAGAAACACGGGCCCTCAAGCTCCATTCGTAGCTTGATAAATGGGCCTCATGAAAAGCTGTGTATAACAGCGCATATTTATACATACAAACAGCGCATATTTATACATACAAACAGCACATATTTATACATACAAAGAACAGCGCATATTTATACATACAAACAGCGCATATTTATACATACAAAGAACAGTGCATATTTATACATACAAAGAACAGCGCATATTTATACATACAAAGAACAGCGCATATTTATACATACAAACAGCGCATATTTATACATACAAAGAACAGCGCATATTTATACATACAAACAACAGTGCGTATTTATACATACAAAGAACAGCGCATATTTATACATACAAAGAACAGCTCATATTTATACATACAAACAGCGCATATTTATACATACAAAGAACAGCGCATATTTATACATACAAACAACAGTGCGTATTTATACATACAAAGAACAGCGCATATTTATACATACAAAGAACAGCGCATATTTATACATACAAAGAACAGCGCATATTTATACATACAAACAGCGCATATTTATACATACAAACAGCGCATATTTATACATACAAACAACAGCGCATATTTATACATACAAACAACAGCGCATATTTATACATACAAACAACAGCGCATATTTATACATACAAACAGCACATATTTATACATACAAACAGAACATATTTATACATACAAACAGCACATATTTATACATACAAACATCACATATTTATACATACAAACAGCGCATATTTATACATACAAACAACAGCGCATATTTATACATACAAACAGCACATATTTATACATACAAACAGAACATATTTATACATACAAACATCACATATTTATACATACAAACAGCACATATTTATACATACAAACATCACATATTTATACATACAAACAGCACATATTTATACATACAAACAGCACATATTTATACATACAAACAGAACATATTTATACATACAAACATCACATATTTATACATACAAACAGCACATATTTATACAAACAGCACATATTTATACATACAAACAGCACATATTTATACATACAAACAGCACATATTTATACATACAAACAGCGCATATTTATACATACAAACAGCGCATATTTATACATACATACAGCATATATTTATACATACAAACATCACATTTTTATACATACATACAGCGCATATTTATACATACAAACAGCACATATTTATACATACAAACAGCACATATTTATACATACAAACAGCACATATTTATACATACAAACAGCGCATATTTATACATACAAACAGCACATATTTATACATACAAACAGCGCATATTTATACATACAAACAGCACATATTTATACATACAAACAGCACATATTTATACATACAAACAGCACATATTTATACATACAAACAGCGCATATTTATACATACAAACAGCGCATATTTATACATACAAACAGCACATATTTATACATACAAACAGCACATATTTATACATACAAACAGCACATATTTATACATACAAACAGCACATATTTATACATACAAACAGCGCATATTTATACATACAAACAGCGCATATTTATACATACAAACAGCACATATTTATACATACAAACAGCACATATTTATACATACAAACAGCACATATTTATACATACAAACAGCACATATTTATACATACAAACAGCACATATTTATACATACAAACATCACATATTTATACATACAAACAGCACATATTTATACATACAAACAGCGCATATTTATACATACAAACAGCACATATTTATACATACAAACAGCACATATTTATACATACAAACAGCACATATTTATACATACAAACAGCACATATTTATACATACAAACAGCACATATTTATACATACAAACAGCGCATATTTATACATACAAACAGCACATATTTATACATACAAACAGCACATATTTATACATACAAACAGCACATATTTATACATACAAACAGCGCATATTTATACATACAAACAGCGCATATTTATACATACAAACAGCACATATTTATACATACAAACAGCACATATTTATACATACAAACAGCACATATTTATACATACAAACAGCACATATTTATACATACATACAGCACATATTTATACATACAAACAGCGCATATTTATACATACAAACAGCGCATATTTATACATACAAACAGCACATATTTATACATACAAACAGCACATATTTATACATACAAACAGCACATATTTATACATACAAACAGCGCATATTTATACATACAAACAGCGCATATTTATACATACAAACAGCACATATTTATACATACAAACAGCACATATTTATACATACAAACAGCACATATTTATACATACAAACAGCACATATTTATACATACAAACAGCACATATTTATACATACAAACATCACATATTTATACATACAAACAGCACATATTTATACATACAAACAGCGCATATTTATACATACAAACAGCACATATTTATACATACAAACAGCACATATTTATACATACAAACAGCGCATATTTATACATACAAACATCACATATTTATACATACAAACAGCGCATATTTATACATACAAACAGCGCATATTTATACATACAAACAGTGCATATTTATACATACAAACAGCACATATTTATACATACAAACAGCACATATTTATACATACAAACAGCGCATATTTATACATACAAACAGCACATATTTATACATACAAACAGCACATATTTATACAAACAAACAGCGCATATTTATACATACAAACAGCGCATATTTATACATACAAACAGAACATATTTATACATACAAACAGCACATATTTATACATACAAACAGCACATATTTATACATACAAACAGCACATATTTATATATACAAACAGCACATATTTATACATACAAACATCACATATTTATACATACAAACAGCGCATATTTATACATACAAACAGCACATATTTATACATACAAACATCACATATTTATACATACAAACATCACATATTTATACATACAAACAGCACATATTTATACATACAAACAGCACATATTTATACATACAAACAGCACATATTTATACATACAAACAGCGCATATTTATACATACAAACAGCACATATTTATACATACAAACAACAGCGCATATTTATACATACAAACAGCACATATTTATACATACAAACAGCACATATTTATACATACAAACAGCGCATATTTATACATACAAACAGCACATATTTATACATACAAACAGCACATATTTATACATACAAACAGCACATATTTATACATACAAACAGCACATATTTATACATACAAACAGCACATATTTATACATACAAACAGCGCATATTTATACATACAAACATCACATATTTATACATACAAACAGCGCATATTTATACATACAAACAGCACATATTTATACATACAAACAGCACATATTTATACATACAAACATCACATATTTATACATACAAACAGCACATATTTATACATACAAACAGCACATATTTATACATACAAACATCACATATTTATACATACAAACAGCACATATTTATACATACAAACAGCACATATTTATACATACAAACAGCACATATTTATACATACAAACAGCACATATTTATACATACAAACAGCACATATTTATACATACAAACAGCACATATTTATACATACAAACAGCACATATTTATACATACAAACAGCACATATTTATACATACAAACAGCGCATATTTATACATACAAACAGCACATATTTATACATACAAACAGCACATATTTATACATACAAACAGCACATATTTATACATACAAACAGCGCATATTTATACATACAAACAGCGCATATTTATACATACAAACAGCACATATTTATACATACAAACAGCACATATTTATACATACAAACAGCGCATATTTATACATACAAACAGCACATATTTATACATACAAACATCACATATTTATACAAACAAACAGCACATATTTATACATACAAACAGCACATATTTATACATACAAACAGCACATATTTATACATACAAACATTACATATTTATACATACAAACAGCACATATTTATACATACAAACATCACATATTTATACATACAAACAGCGCATATTTATACATACAAACAGCGCATATTTATACATACAAACAGCACATATTTATACATACAAACAGCGCATATTTATACATACAAACATCACATATTTATACATACAAACAGCACATATTTATACAAACAAACAGCGCATATTTATACATACAAACAGCGCATATTTATACATACAAACAACAGCGCATATTTATACATACAAACAAACAGCGCATATTTATACATACAAACAAACAGCGCATATTTATACATACAAACAAACAGCGCATATTTATACATACAAACATCACATATTTATTCATACAAACAGCACATATTTATACATACAAACAGCGCATATTTATACATACATACAGTGCATATTTATACATACAAACATCACATATTTATACATACATACAGTGCATATTTATACATACAAACAAACAGCGCATATTTATACATACATACAGTGCATATTTATACATACAAACAAACAGCGCATATTTATACATACAAACAGCGCATATTTATACATACAAACAGCGCATATTTATACATACAAACAGCACATATTTATACATACAAACAGCACATATTTATACATACAAACAGCACATATTTATACATACAAACAGCGCATATTTATACATACAAACAGCACATATTTATACATACAAACAGCACATATTTATACATACAAACAGCACATATTTATACATACAAACAGCACATATTTATACATACAAACAGCACATATTTATACATACAAACAGCACATATTTATACATACAAACAGCACATATTTATACATACAAACAGCACATATTTATACATACAAACAGCACATATTTATACATACAAACATCACATATTTATTCATACAAACATCACATATTTATACATACATACAGCGCATATTTATACATACAAACAGCACATATTTATACATACAAACAGCACATATTTATACATACAAACAGCACATATTTATACATACAAACAGCGCATATTTATACATACATACAGTGCATATTTATACATACAAACATCACATATTTATACATACAAACAGCGCATATTTATACATACAAACAGCACATATTTATACATACAAACAAACAGCGCATATTTATACATACAAACAGCGCATATTTATACATACAAACAACAGCGCATATTTATACATACAAACAAACAGCGCATATTTATACATACAAACAAACAGCGCATATTTATACATACAAACAAACAGCGCATATTTATACATACAAACAAACAGCGCATATTTATACATACAAACAAACAGCGCATATTTATACATACAAACAAACAGCACATATTTATTCATACAAACAGCACATATTTATACATACAAACAGCGCATATTTATACATACATACAGTGCATATTTATACATACAAACATCACATATTTATACATACATACAGTGCATATTTATACATACAAACAAACAGCGCATATTTATACATACATACAGTGCATATTTATACATACAAACAAACAGCGCATATTTATACATACAAACAAACAGCGCATATTTATACATACAAACAAACAGCGCATATTTATACATACAAACAAACAGCGCATATTTATACATACAAACAAACAGCGCATATTTATACATACAAACAAACAGCACATATTTATACATACATACAGTGCATATTTATACATACAAACAAACAGCACATATTTATACATACAAACAAACATCACATATTTATACATACAAACAGCGCATATTTATACATACAAACAGCACATATTTATACATACAAACAGCACATATTTATACATACAAACATCACATATTTATACATACAAACAGCGCATATTTATACATACAAACAGCACATATTTATACATACAAACAGCACATATTTATACATACAAACAGCGCATATTTATACATACAAACAGCACATATTTATACATACAAACAGCACATATTTATACATACAAACAGCGCATATTTATACATACAAACAGCACATATTTATACATACAAACAGCACATATTTATACATACAAACAGCGCATATTTATACATACATACAGTGCATATTTATACATACAAACATCACATATTTATACATACAAACAGCGCATATTTATACATACAAACAGCGCATATTTATACATACAAACAAACAGCGCATATTTATACATACATACAGTGCATATTTATACATACAAACAGCACATATTTATACATACAAACAAACAGCGCATATTTATACATACAAACAGCGCATATTTATACATACAAACAACAGCGCATATTTATACATACAAACAAACAGCGCATATTTATACATACAAACAAACAGCGCATATTTATACATACAAACAAACAGCGCATATTTATACATACAAACAAACAGCGCATATTTATACATACAAACAAACAGCGCATATTTATACATACAAACAAACAGCACATATTTATTCATACAAACAGCACATATTTATACATACAAACAGCGCATATTTATACATACATACAGTGCATATTTATACATACAAACATCACATATTTATACATACATACAGTGCATATTTATACATACAAACAAACAGCGCATATTTATACATACATACAGTGCATATTTATACATACAAACAAACAGCGCATATTTATACATACAAACAAACAGCGCATATTTATACATACAAACAAACAGCGCATATTTATACATACAAACAAACAGCGCATATTTATACATACAAACAAACAGCGCATATTTATACATACAAACAAACAGCACATATTTATACATACATACAGTGCATATTTATACATACAAACAAACAGCACATATTTATACATACAAACAAACATCACATATTTATACATACAAACAGCGCATATTTATACATACAAACAGCACATATTTATACATACAAACAGCACATATTTATACATACAAACATCACATATTTATACATACAAACAGCGCATATTTATACATACAAACAGCACATATTTATACATACAAACAGCACATATTTATACATACAAACAGCGCATATTTATACATACAAACAGCACATATTTATACATACAAACAGCACATATTTATACATACAAACAGCGCATATTTATACATACATACAGTGCATATTTATACATACAAACATCACATATTTATACATACAAACAGCGCATATTTATACATACAAACAGCGCATATTTATACATACAAACAAACAGCGCATATTTATACATACATACAGTGCATATTTATACATACAAACAGCACATATTTATACATACAAACAAACAGCGCATATTTATACATACAAACAGCACATATTTATACATACAAACAAACAGCGCATATTTATACATACAAACAAACAGCGCATATTTATACATACAAACAAACAGCGCATATTTATACATACAAACAGCGCATATTTATACATACATACAGTGCATATTTATACATACAAACAAACAGCGCATATTTATACATACAAACAAACAGCGCATATTTATACATACAAACAGCGCATATTTATACATACATACAGTGCATATTTATACATACAAACAAACAGCGCATATTTATACATACAAACATCACATATTTATTCATACAAACAGCACATATTTATACATACAAACAGCACATATTTATACATACAAACAGCGCATATTTATACATACAAACAGCACATATTTATACATACAAACATCACATATTTATACATACAAACAGCACATATTTATACATACAAACAGCACATATTTATACATACATTCAAACAGCACATATTTATACATACAAACAGCACATATTTATACATACAAACAGCACATATTTATACATACAAACAAACAGCGCATATTTATACATACAAACAGCGCATATTTATACATACAAACAAACAGCGCATATGTATACATACAAACAAACCGCGCATATTTATACATACAAACAGTGCATATTTATACATACAAACCGAGCATATTTATACATACAAACAGCGCATATTTATACATACAAACAAACAGCGCATATTTATACATACAAACAAACAGCGCATATTTATACATACAAACAAACAGCGCATATTTATACATACAAACAAACCGCGTATATTTATACATACAAACAGCACATATTTATACAAACAGCGCATATTTATACATACAAACAGCACATATTTATACAAACAGCGCATATTTATACAAACAGAGCATATTTATACATACAAACAGCACATATTTATGCATGCAAACAAACAGCGCATATTTATACATACAAACAGCGCATATTTATACAAACAGCGCATATTTATACATACAATCCTCAATTGATTGACAGATGACGAATCTGCAATCCACTAATCGTTGTCCCCCCCCCCCCCCCCCCCCTTCAGCCCCTTTGCACAAACGTCACGGCCTTAGGAGGAAACAATGATTAGTGGATTGCAGATTCGTCATCTGTCAATCAATTGAGGACTATGGCGGGCGGAGGAACAGCGCTTATCGTTTAAGCATTTTAAAGGTAAAAATCTCAGATAAGGATATATTACTAATTTGATGAATGAAAGTTTCCCAAATTTTTAAACTCTATCCTATGACTTGAGCGAGTACGCTCAAGTTTACATTCACTTTAGGTAGAAAAATGCCCCAAAATAAAATATCCGGTACTTAGGGCTAGCGAGCCACCACACAAGCCATAATCCCTATATTCTAGTCAGGACACCTTCAGCCATATATGCCTGTAAATGGACATACAATATTAAGGGATATGCTGCTAAATTTTGGATAAATTGCTTAAGCTC
This sequence comes from Bombina bombina, assembly GCF_027579735.1. Lineage (NCBI taxonomy): Eukaryota > Metazoa > Chordata > Amphibia > Anura > Bombinatoridae > Bombina > Bombina bombina. The sequence goes on along the minus strand of NW_026511871.1, from coordinate 3,161,743 downwards.
AGTGCGATCATCAAGATGGCTGCCACCGGAAGTCCCCCTAGGAATCAATTTTATCTTTGTCTTTAACAGGCTTCAAAATTACGCGTTAATTGGGAGAAGAGGTTTGAAGGGATATTTGAGTTTTTAAAATAGAAATTAAAAAGATTCATCAATGTTGTTATCACCCAAAATCTTATATAGTTGGTTTGGTAGTCTCTATGGACCCGATGCTTTATTTAAAATGCATTTTTTTGATAGATTGCAACACTTCTATTGTTCTGGGCATATTAATGTTGTCTAACTGGTCTCTGGAATAGACTTTTTTTTAAATGTTATATGACAAGCGCACTAATATCTTTTAATAGAGGAATAGTTTCTTATTGCTTTTTAATTTTTCAATAAAATTGCCTTTTTTCTGAGTTTTAACCAAGTTAGATGCCAATTGGTGCTGTGTCCTTCACAACTCCATGTGAGTGAGCACAATTTTATCGATATGGCCCACATGAACTAGCAGTCTTCTGTTGTGAAAAGCTAATAAAAAAGCATGTGATAAGAAGCTGTCTGTAGTGACCAGAAACAGGCAAAAATGTAGAGGTTTAAATTTTATAAAGTATATTAATATAATCATGTTGGTTGGGCAAAGCTGGGGAATGGCTAGTAAAGATGTTATCCATCTTTTTTAAAAATAACAATTTTGGCGTAGACTGTCCCTTTAATCTTATTTAACATTTTGGTGACTATATCACTCATTTTGTTAATTTTAAAAAATGTATTACATCTAAGTGTTTACTTATGGAGTCTGATTAATGTCAAGATTAGAGGGTAGATCTACTGATCATACCACTATTTATGCAATTTTCATGTTGGGTTTGCGCATATTAGATTATCGGGCTTGCGTTTATTTGAATATGTGATTGTGCTTGCGCATATGAAAATATGTGATTGGATTAGCTCAAATGTGAATATTCAATTGTGGGGTTTTCATTCCCCCCCCCCCCCCCATTTTTTTGTCTGCATTGACTTCTATGGGGGAATACGTGAACGCACACGCAATATTCTAAGTTCAGATTTTTGCGCTATTCAGGTTAGCGCTAAAGCTTACACTTTTTACTTTCAACTCCATAATACAAGTGCAACCTGACGAATGCAAAAATCTTAATTCTAGAGCAATTAACGCTTTAGCAGAAGCGTAAAATACCGCTCCACTTTTCAATCTAGCCCTAAAAGTGATTTTTAAGGCTCCCCCTAAAACTCCTGAAATATTTTGGGTCCCTGATTTGGTTTTGGACATCATTTCCAAGGAATGGAATAAACCTGGGATTTCATTTGCTCCTTCTGCTAGATTCTAGAAAATGTATCTGATTCCAGAACAAAATGCAGAGTTATGGGAAATTATTCCCAAAGTGGATGGAGCTATTTCTACCTTGACATGATGTACTGCTATTCCTCTTGAGCATAGTACTTCCTTTAGGGATCCTATGGATCGTAAGTTAGAGTCCTTCCTTAAAGGAACAGTCAACACCAGAATTTGTGTTTTAAAAGATAGATAATCCCTTAATTGCCAATTCCCCAGTTTTGCATAACCAACACAGTTATAATTATACACATTTTACCTCTGTAATTACCTTGTATCTAGGCCTCAACAGACTGCTCCCTTAAATCAGTTCTTTTGACAGACTTGCATTTTATCCAATCAGAGCTGTCTCCATGGTAAATTCACGTGCATGAGCTCAATGTTATCTATATGAAAGTACAAAAGAAAGAGTTAGCGCTAAAAGCACGGATCTAATTAGGGTATGTGCTAATATAAGCTTAAGTAGGAGAGTATATACAATAAATAATGTAACTAAAGTATAGGTACAAAAGACAAAATAGCTGATGGCAGCAAAAAAAAAGGCGTTTAAAAGGAGATTAAAAACAATGAAGCCTAGGCCTATGGATCTTCAAATAACGATAGAAACATAAAAGTCAAGTTAACCTTTAATCTTCTGATGTTAATACATCAAATGTCCTGTGTAATTTGATTGGAGAGTGTTACCTTAGGAGGCCTATCTTACGTCTTGCATCCACTTCGGCGTTACCGACCGTGACCTGGATGCGACAGGTTAGAGGGGAAATCAATGTTATCTATATGAAACACATGAACTAATGCCCTCTAGTGGTGAAAAACTATCAAAATGCATTTAGATTAGAGGCGGCCTTCAAGGTCTAAGAAATTAGCATATGAACCTCCTAGGTTTAGCGTTCAACTACGAATACCAAGAGAACAAAGCAAAATTGGTGATAAAAGTAAATTGGAAAGTTGTTTAAAATTACATGCCCTATCTGAATCATGAAAGTTTTTTTTGGACTTGACTGTCCCTTTAAGAAACTCTTTCTTCAATCTGGGCTTCTCCTCAAGCCAGCAATGGCTATCATCTGTGTTTCTGATGCCACAATTTTATGATGTGATTATCACAATTAGCTTCTAACCTATCTTCACGAGAAGATCTTCAGAATTGCATTACGGTGCTTAAGATGTCTAATGCTTTCATTTGTTATGCAATTATAGACATCAACAAGATTAATGTCAAGAATATGTCCCTTGCATTGTTGACAAGAAGGCTTGAAGCTATGACTACAGCTCTATAGCTGAATTGCGTAAGCTTATTACCTGCTGCCTTTTTGATTGCTACTATGTATAGCGTGTGGACATTAATCCTTTTATTGTATTGAAATAAACGCTAAGTTTTATTTTATATATATATATATATATATATATATATATATTATTTTTTTTCCAATGGCATGGAGATTCCACGAATCCAATCAATTACTAGTGGGAATTCAACTCCTGGTCACCAGGAGGAGGCAAAGAACACCACAGCAGAGCTGTTAAGTATCACTTCTGTGGTTATTAATTAGATTAAAATATTTTTACTTTATAGTAAATATAATTCTAATTTAGTACTAAATCTCTATGGTAAAACCACTAAACCAATACAAGTAAGTTGTGAAATAAACACTTTAAAAGTCTCCATTCTTTCCAAAGAATTTATTAGGAATCAATTTGTTAATAATAAGAGAAAGATTTACAGGTATATATAAACATCTATTTTACAGCAAAACAGTCCAAATAATTAATACAAGGCAACTCTACTACAACCCCAATTTGTGCAACACTGCTAAAATAATCCTAGGAATATACTCTGCCAAATTCACCAACGTGTCCAAAATCAGCCATCCTTTCAGGAACAGAATAATAAAAAGAGAAATAGATATGTAGATATGTATAATAGAGTGTTTCTCAATTTTATTCTCATTTCAAAGGGGTTTGGCCTAGCACATGCCAGTCAAGGCTAATAGGAGTGTCTTTAATTAAACACCTAGTTCAGACAGAAAGGTGTATCTGGGGGGAAGGGATTTTAATAACAGCTAGGTCAGTAAGCTATGTCACCACAACTTCTCTCACTTTTTCTTCTCCTACGTTGCCCTGTTTTCTAGTTATACCCACTAGTACAGAAGAACACAGTGGAAGCAAAACCTTACAGGGTAATTTCTCCCACCATCCCTTTGGAAAATCATTCCCTCGGCGATATGAGCTCTTCTGTACTTTCCTAGGTCTGTCAATTCCTAGTCTAACTTTATACAGGGAGTGCAGAATTATTAGGCAAGTTGTATTTTTGAGGATTAATTTTATTATTGAACAACCATGTTCTCAATGAACCCAAAAAACTCATTAATATCAAAGCTGAATAGTTTTGGAAGTAGTTTTTAGTTTGTTTTTAGTTATAGCTATTTTAGGGGGATATCTGTGTGTGCAGGTGACTATTACTGTGCATAATTATTAGGCAACTTAACAAAAAACAAATATATACCCATTTCAATTATTTATTTTTACCAGTGAAACCAATATAACATCTCAACATTCACAAATATACATTTCTGACATTCAAAAACAAAACAAAAACAAATCAGTGACCAATATAGCCACCTTTCTTTGCAAGGACACTCAAAAGCCTGACATCCATGGATTCTGTCAGTGTTTTGATCTGTTCACCATCAACATTGCGTGCAGCAGCAACCACAGCCTCCCAGACACTGTTCAGAGAGGTGTACTGTTTTCCCTCCTTGTAAATCTCACATTTGATGATGGACCACAGGTTCTCAATGGGGTTCAGAGTACTTGGACGCGTGTGATGGAGCATTGTCCTGCATGAAAATCATGTTTTTCTTGAAGGATGCAGACTTCTTCCTGTACCACTGCTTGAAGAAGGTGTCTTCCAGAAACTGGCAGTAGGACTGGGAGTTGAGCTTGACTCCATCCTCAACCCGAAAAGGCCCCACAAGCTCATCTTTGATGATACCAGCCCAAACCAGTACTCCACTTCCACCTTGCTGGCGTCTGAGTCGGACTGGAGCTCTCTGCCCTTTACCAATCCAGCCACGGGCCCATCCATCTGGCCCATCAAGACTCACTCTCATTTCATCAGTCCATAAAACCTTAGAAAAATCAGTCTTGAGATATTTCTTGGCCCAGTCTTGACGTTTCAGCTTGTGTGTCTTGTTCAGTGGTGGTCGTCTTTCAGCCTTTCTTACCTTGGCCATGTCTCTGAGTATTGCACACCTTGTGCTTTTGGGCACTCCAGTGATGTTGCAGCTCTGAAATATGGCCAAACTGGTGGCAAGTGGCATTTTGGCAGCTGCACGCTTGACTTTTCTCAGTTCATGGGCAGTTATTTTGCGCCTTGGTTTTTCCACACGCTTCTTGCGACCCTGTTGACTATTTTGAATGAAACGCTTGATTGTTCGATGATCGCGCTTCACAAGCTTTGCAATTTTAAGAGTGCTGCATCCCTCTGCAAGATATCTCACTATTTTTGACTTTTCTGAGCCTGTCAAGTCCTTCTTTTGACCCATTTTGCCAAAGGAAAGGAAGTTGCCTAATAATTATGAACACCTGACATAGGGTGTTGATGTCATTAGACCACACCCCTTCTCATTACAGAGATGCACATCACCTAATATGCTTAATTGGTAGTAGGCTTTCGAGCCTATACAGCTTGGAGTAAGACAACATGCATAAAGAAGATGATGTGGTCAAAATACTCATGTTGCCTAATAATTCTGCACTCCCTGTACAATTCATTAAAAATTTCATTTAAAATTATACATAGAAACAAAATCCTATGCTAAACCCCATTAGCAACATTTTACAATGGTCTTTGGTCTTAAAATTGGCAAAATTTAAAGTTCATGTATGAGTGAGTGAGTGTGGGTACACTAGATGGGTATGCGTGTAGTAAAATCTTTATTAATAAAGTGTGAATTGTGCCTGTAAAACAAAAGTTATAATGGTTCACTGAAGTTCTTTGTTGTCATCTGTTGGCATCTGGTCATTGTTTTTAGTATCTGGTCCTTGCTCTTGCTTTACCAATCACCTTTCTTTGAACCACTTCGTTTTTTTAAGGACCCTCGAAGGAATAAAAAGAGATTAAAGCCAGGCAAATATTTACTTCACACTACAACACTCCATCTGTAGTAGAAACCACATTCACAGTTATTAACTTCAGGTTGGGATGTGCCTCTATCATTGCATCATCCCACTTGCCCCCTTACTTTAACTTATGTTGCTTGTCCTATATGATTATTTACCCCTTTATGCTATATATTATTTTGGCCTAAAGCCCCATTTTACATCTCCATTGGGATACATTTTATACTTATTTAATTTGTCCAACTCCACCATCATAGATTCTTGGTTAGATCAGTCTTGATGAGACCTGAAAAACAACAATCTATAATATTTGTTATTGGGGAAAGCTGGAAGGAAAGGTGAGAAGTTTTCTATCTTCATTGGTTTTCTTCCTGCAAGATAAGACTTCAGACAGTTTACATGAAAATGTTCTTGCATGTGGCATCCCAAAAGTTATCACAATGGAGGTATCTGTTATTGGTTTTTAGAAAGAGAATGCATCAATTAACTATGCCTTCTAAATATTGGCATATTTAAAAATTATTAATGAAAAAAATTAAAATTATTAATTGAACTTAAAACTAAAGTACACATTATATGATACAAATGCACTGCAAACAAATATGCTTATAAACAAAAAAGTATTAATTATTTAATTTGAGCACTCCAGCTCTGTCAGCTGTTTCTTTAAAACCCAATTTCATCTCTCATTCTCCTGTTTTGTTGTTTGAGTTCCCAATAACTTAAGTTGGCCTTATTGCTTATCTCATTTGGCCTCAGCTTCCAATTTTTATAGTTATTTTCTCCTCTGTTAATATCACCATTTAAATTCCTGTCTCTCCAGTTTCCTGTATTTGATATTCTACTATTCTGATATCCCCAAACAATGTCTTCTGTTGCCCCTATATGATTCCTGCCAGTGAATATTCAGATTGTTCTCAATTGATTGTTTCACTGCAGAAATTGCCTTAATGGTGTATGGGTGATAATTCCACCACTTCTCAGCTCTAGTGAGCATCATTTCTAAGTTTGTGGAGTTTGGATCATACAGCTTTACAAACTCCTGACATTTTCTAGGGAGAGCTTCAAGTACCCTCTGTATGTGGGCTGGTGACTCCCAGACCATTTGAGTCTGTGGCTAGTGCAGCACACACCAGAATAAAACTCTCTTTTTGCTATTTCAAATGGCCCATCTAGAGGTCTCATGGCAATTTCACTAATCTCTTGTTCTAGACTAGTAAAATTGAAAAAGGTTTTAACTATTCTCCCAGCCTGGTCAGATATGCTTGAGTTGAATCCTAATAACCTGTTGTCATAGGGGCCCATGGCATCTTGAAACAATTCTGTCCATTCCTGCATGCTCATACATATTTTTATGGCTTTTTCAGAACCCTTGTGAAACAAATGTGAAAAGTTATTAAAGCTGTTTGTGGGAATTGTGCCCCACCATTTCTGAAACAATTTTTATCTGCTATAGTCATTGGCCTAGTCCGATTTGAAAAACCTGTAGGAACTTTCGGGGTGTTAAAATGCTCAGATATTATGGCAGGGACAATTGGAACAGAACTTGGGTTTTTAGTGGTACCCAGTGGCATATTATTTTGTTTTATCACTTGTTTTGGCTCTCTTCTTTGTGACAGTAAGTGTTCACAATCTGCATTGTTCCCAGAAATATCACTAATTATTTTTTCTTCTTGTTTTATTTTCATCTGTAACTCAGTAATTTTATTTGAGTATTTGTTTCTGCTGTGTTCTGTTAATTTTAATTGACGTTGTAATTTACCGAACTGTATGGTGTTAGTTAAAGCAGAAAGCTTAATACAATCTCTGTCAGTCTGTGTTTTATTTAACTTTAATTTAAGATCTTTATTTTGCTCTGTCAAATCTCCAATAATGTTTGTTAGTCCCCTTTTTGTTGAAATCACTGCCTGTGCTATCATACATTTTCTTTTATTATTATTAATATTTTTAAAAGAAACTGCCTGTGTTATTATCTCTAAGAAACTTTCACAGTTGGGGTTCTTAGCTTCTGGGATGAGGAATGGACCATTATATTTATGGATATAGTTTTTAAAGTAGTCACAAACCTCTTGTCAGTATATGGCTGGGTTATAATACAATATATTTAATAATTATTCTTTAAACAAACCCCCAATAAAATGCATATACAAAACAATTAAAATTAATGTAAATTCCTAAATTCTTTATATTAGTTAAATTTATAAACACATTGAATTATATTTCTAGAAAACCAGATATGAATCAAACTATACAAGTTTAAACTTATTTAGTCATCTCTCCAGCCAAACTGGTTCTCCAAATCTCATTAGGCCTCAAAGGAAAATCTTAGACATCATGTCTGTTTATCCACAGGGGTTCCTGGGAAGGCTATCCAACAATGATCTATTAGAAGTTACCTTTCTTCTGAGACCGTGATCAAAGCTCTTTAGATGTGACCTTATCTCTTATAGTTCTAGGACCAATGTTCTTTTTGATATAACTATGCAAACAATTCTATTTATGAATGAGAGAGGGGGGTTGGTTTACACAGCCAAGAATCATTTGGTAGAGTAAATACAACTGCTGTAACCAGTTTCATCTGGGGTTTTACAAATAAAATGAATTATTTGGTGTACACAAATATATATATATATTATAAATATTAATTGATGTCTCCGCACTCAAAAGAATAATAATAGGTCAAAATAAGCTAATGACAAAAAAAGATATAGCTTCAAAGTGAATATAACATTTAATGCAAACATGATATACACATGTAATACCAAAAATCTCAAAACACTAAATTAAAGGACATAATCAGAACAAATACATGCAGAACAAACATGCAACATAATACATACTGGGCGTCCCCAGTTTGAGAGAAAAGATTCAGAGCCAGTCCAGACTGTAATCAGAATATATGGTTGTAAGCAAAGCAAAAGATTTAGCAAAGTAGGATGCAAGCGATAATGCAAAGCAGTTCATGCAAATGTCACAGTTAATGGCAACTTGAAGGTAATGAAGCAGTTAATGCAATATGATTCTTGCCCATGGCAACATGCTGAACAGCAGGAATAAGCAGGAGAAACATAAGCTTATGAATAAACAGTTCCTGTAATGAATCAACTTGTAAACCCAGGTAAACCGGTGGTGAAAGGGTTAAGCTAACCCCTGTGTATGTGAAGAAACTTAAACAGTACCAGCACTCCAGGACCGAAGTCCGCCGGTAACACAAAGGGAATGCCTTTAAAGTTGCGCTCTATGAGCGATCTCACCCACTCCGTCCGGATTCGAGAGTTACTTGACAGCAATCCTGCTGATGAAATCCACAGTTGTTTGAAAGTGCGTCTTGCTGATCCTGGGTCAAGCACTTGAAACAGGAAACTCCCGCAAGTAAATTCAAGCAAACACTCTTGCATCCTTACGGTCTGGCGCCTGACATCACAACAGGTGACGCGCGTTTCGGGCTCCACCCTTCAACTTGGCCTGTCACTCCAGAAGAGCCTCCTTCTTTTAAGGCTACTAGAACAATGCCTACTCAGCATCATAGCCTAGGTATAGCTATATGAATTGGCATATTCACAAATGGATACTTTAACAGCAAAAGTGTAACACATGCCTATACACAGAATCGCTAATCCATTGGCTACAAATAGTAAGACATAAAACAAACATTTATAATGAAAGATATTGACACTCAAAGATCCATATCTAACAGAGGCACAATTACAATATCGTTATGTAATTACAATAACGATATTGTAATTGTGCAAATGTTCAAGTGATTTAATTATTTTAACGATTGAATATATTCAGAAAAAGATCCCAAAGGTACAGGCTAAGATTGATAGGATTGAGACCCAACTTAAATCTTTTAAACTAGAGGCAGACTTTAGAAAGCTAAAAAGTGACATCTTTTAATTAATTAATAAATTCAAAAAAGAAGTGGAAATTAAAAAAGCACAGAAGTTTCAAAGAGATTCCACAGATTACTCTAGTAACAAAGTATATAGGTGGAGGAATCCCAACTTTATCCCATTTAGACTGGAGCATAGAAGAGCACCTAGATACACTGAGAACTCGGGGGATTCATCCTCAGATCAAGAATCCAGAAGTCCCTCCCCTTTAGGTCAGAATTCCAATCCACACAAATAAAAAGAAAAAAGAGTACACAGAGGGGGAAAGAGGACAAGACAAGCAGACAAGATGCAGCAAAAGATAGTGGAAGACTTAGTAATCAATATCTCCTCAGTGTCTCTAGACCCTTTGACCATTTCAGTTTTACAAAAAGGTTTATCCTTTATACCTACGGTAACGCCAAAATTTTTTAAGATTGAAGGTGATCTCCAACAATGTTTTAGAAATCTTAGATTTAAAGCATTTTTTGCATCCCACCCACAATCCACTCGACACGAGAGCTTTGTAGATACTCTAACTGATTTTCATACACAAGTACGCGATCTCAGATCTAAGAGCACAGCTCATGCCCCATTAACCAACACCACGGTAGAATCTTTTTTTTTTATTAATCAAAGTTTTTTATTGAGGCTTTTATACATCACTATAAAACAGAATATATGTGTTGACACATAATCAACTATTACGGAAATACAAACCATAATATAACAAACATAGGTATAGTCAACCCAATTTCCAAATCAACATATAACATTGAGACCTCATTTTCTATATTTTAACAAAATTATCATGGTACCTCTTTAGTTAGATATACTGTCTTCTAGAAATATACTAGCAATTACACATTTAGTATAATAATATACTTTTAATAATGAGAGATACAGTTACTAGTGGGTGAATATCGCTATGGGAGGCAGGTTAATACTGCCGAGGAATTCACCAGATAGAGTGAACATTAAACTAAATTAAATTACTGGGCCTAACAAATCAAGCCGGTTATATTATATTGGTTTACGTAGGAGTTTGGCATATGTTGATAGAGGGGTAGCCATAGAAACTAAGTCTGGGTAATCACATGATTAAACACAGGAACTATAAGTCAATGTAGACTGACAGTGTATTGGCACCCGCTGAATAGGGGGGTTCCATAGGGGCATAGCAATTTATAGATTAACTTGGTTCAAACATCTTATATTCACTCCAGCATTGAAGCATTTGACGAAGTCTAAGGTCCATTATCTTGAGGGTATGGGGTGAACTGCAGCCACCCTAGTGTATGGGGTCTAAAGTGACAGGCAACTAATACTCAACTGTAAACCCCCCCCCCCCCCCCCCCAACTATTCACAAGCCCCTCATCAGTGTCTCGAGTTGCTGGGCTGCCTTAATAAGGTTCAATATATACAGTTAGCGACTTATTGAAAAGTAATCTTATAGAGGCAAAACAAAACTAAATAGTAGTTTGAACAATAGTCAGAGCAGAAGAGGTAGGACAAACAACATACCAATATATGCATTTTAGGCTTCAAGAATGTGATTATTTTTAGACAAAAACCTGCCATTTTGATGTAATAATAACATGGGAGCTAGATAGCTAGTATGGTTAGCTTTTCTGATATAATGAAGAAACCTACCTATAAGTTCTGCACACTATAGACTATTCTGCAACATAAAAATCTGTATTTTGTTGTATAGAATAAGAAACAACAGTCTCCTGTAAATGCTAAAGAAATACCCAGCCCTGCACTGACATATATGTAATAGTATGGTAGGGAGTCCGTACATAACTGGTCCTGACTTCACAATATACATGACTAAGTAATCAAACCTTCCAAGATATGGCTATTTATAGGAGAGAGCTAGTCTCAGGCACACTGCAATAAAGTAAAAAATCTAGGCATCCAGCGTAATTAGGCCTTTATACTGTGTGCAATATAAGTTCTGAAGTTAGTCCCTCCGTTTCAGTTTCTACAAGAACCCTATACACTGCAGACCATACTGTATCATATCAATCTATAATAAAATTAGACATAACCAAACAGCTAACAGCTAACAAGAACAAACAAAGAAAAGTCCTCACACATGCATAACAGATCTATCCTGGTAGTATATAATGGAGTCCACCGAAATTAGCAAAGGGTTTCTCTAGCCTATACCCCTCACATAGTCTGTCTGACTATACTGGTGGGTAACTGTTCTTTTGAATAGGATGCTCCAGCGGGAGTCGGCCGCATCTCCCCGGAGCCGGTCCTCATGTAAGTGATCCGGCCTCTGATCATTACGGGTATACTGGCAAGGTAGGAGCGTACATCGGCAATTCAATAATAGCTTCTTATCATAGGTGGTGTTCACCCGCCTTGAGCTCGGCGTATGTTCAGCGCAGAGTGTGAGTCCGTCAACTAGAAGATGATCCAGACCCCTATCTTTAACAATCTCTGTGTGATAGTCGAAAGCCATGCCCGGACTCTCCTCCTCTGTTGTCAAGAGCTGCTTTGGGGAGGGTAACCTCTTGGTCTGCTCCGTGTTGTGAGATCTGCAACTCACCATGTGTCGAGCGCCATCTTGTATACATGTGTTTCTGGTCGTGGCCAGGAGATCATTGAATCTCTCGTCTACTTTGTCCTCAAGCTCCTTCAAAAGTATAAGTATACTTATAGGGGACTCCTCCATTATGAAACAATAAGAAAAAGACTTTACCCGGCTGAATGTAGACCCAGGGGAGGAAGATGTTAGTACAGTATCTCAGATCCGCAATCACAATCTCGGTTGGATAGGTTCTTTTATTAAATTAATTTCAGAGATATTGGTATCATCCAACTCCTGACCTTCACCTTTATTAGAGGTTCATATTATTATTAGTGGATGGCATATTAGTCGAATGATAACTCATATATTATGTAGCATGCCATCGGAGCTGTTGATTTTAGCCTCTGGACTCGGCTGCGGCTTGGGCACGCCCCCACGGTAGAATCTTTTATCACTTTAGTTAAAAAAGATTTTGATAAAATGAAAAAGAAGGGTGTCAAATTGGGTATTCCCAATCTCACTATGGCTGAAAGGAAGGCTCTTAATGCCTTAAAGAACAGAGGTGACTTGATAATTAAACCTGCGGATAAAGGCGGGTCTCTTGTGATAATGGACAAGGCACAATACATGACTGAAATTTATAATCAGTTGGGTGTTGAGGGGAATTATTTGAAACTTACATTTAACCCCACTACCAAATTCCAGGCATATATACAGTTCATTATTGATATGGCTTTGGATAATTGCTTTATCACTAAAAAACAAGCAGATTTTTTGATTCAGAAAGATCCTGTAATACCGGTAATCTATTGCTTACTTAAGGTACATAAATGCCTCAATAATACACCGGGTAGGCCCATTGTTGCAAGTACCAATTCTATCTCTCAACCCATTTCAATCTTTCTTGATAAATTATTACGTTCCTTACTTGATAATGTACCTTCATATCTGGAGGATACTTCGCATTTCTTACGTAATATTGAGAACTTACAAGTTGGTAATGACTCCATCTTAGTAACCCTAGATATTAAAAGTTTATATACATCGATACCACACAAAAAGGGCTTGAAATGTATTAATAACCAATTGAATAGGTCAGCTCTCTACTCACCTAGGGAATGCATGTTTATTATGGACCTGTTGGATATGGTGTTGACAAGAAACTACTTTCTCTTTGAGGACTCTTTCAATTTGCAGATGAAAGGTACGGCCATGGGGGCCAATAAGGCCCCCACATATGCAACTTTATATGTACATGAATTTGAAAAAAATTTTTTATATACCCATGATACATTCAAGAAACATTGCAAATTTTGGAAAAGGTACATCGATGATGTCTTCATGATTTGGACTGGGTATGTTGATTCCTTATTGGTTTTTTTTGAAGAGTTAAATACTTTTGACTCTAATTTACAATTTACCATGGAACATGACCCATGTACACAAAACTTTTTGGATACTACGGTATAATTGAGAGGTGGTTTCTTGTCCACAGACGTATTTAGGAAACAGACGGATAGGAATAACCTTTTGGAATTTACCAGTTTCCATCCTCCACAAACAATTAGGAGCCTTCCTTTTAGCCAACTTCTTAGAGCCAAAAGGATCATCAACGATGAGATACGGTTGAATGATCAATTTAATGATTTCTTCCTTAGGTTTGAAAGTAGGGGTTATCCATTAGATTTATTGGAGACACATAAACAAAAAGTGGACCTTATTCCTCGGGAACAGTTAATTAAAAAACAAGCCAAAAAGAAAACGCTGACTGACAGAATTCCATTTGTGGTACCATATGGGTACCATATTCAGCCTCTCAAAAAAGTGTTTAAAAGATACTGGTGTTTGTTATCCGAGGATAGAATTCTATCTAATACCTTTAAAGATTTTCCCCTCTTTTCTTATAAAAGAAATCGCAACTTAAGAGATACTCTAGTTAAGGCTGATGTGGGCCCTTGTGAGAGTAGAATAATTGGGGAGGAAGTAATTAATGGTACTTTCCCTTGTAATAATTGTGCACAGTGCAACTCAATTCAAACAGGAGATACGATCACTCATCCGAGATCCGGTAAACGTCTTTCTATTAAAGGCCATTTTACATGTGACTCACAATTTGTGGTTTATGTTACCAAATGTCAGTGTGGTCTGGCCTATGTTGGCGAGACCACCAAAGCCATCAAAGAAAGGATTAAACAACATAAAACAGCAATAGGGAAATTGGACCCCTCGGCCCCCGTAGCTCACCATTTCAAATTGCTGGGACATAATAAAAGTCAGTTAAAATTCCAAGTTGTAGATGGGGTGGGTCCTCTTTGGAGAGGTGGGAATAGACAGAAATTGATATTTTAGAAGGAAGCTCTCTGGATTCAGAAATTAGATTCCATGACTCCCTATGGACTTAATAGGGAAATAACCTGGGGTACATTCATCTAGTGACTAGGTCTCATCTGCTCTGTGTATATGAAGATTGGGTTGTTTCGCTTGTCAAACTGACCCTCTCTCATTATTTTTTTTCCCTTTTTTAACTCATATCAAATATACTTTTTTTTTTTTTTTTTAAATTGTAAATATTTTTTTTGAAAAATTGATCATATAATCTTTTTACGCCCTACTCTAATTTTTTCTTTGTTTTATTTTGGTTATTAGTTATTTTGCTGGAGGCATTTTTCAATATATTATTTTTATGTTTTAACAAACTAGTACAAACATAAAAATATACTCCAGAAGAAGGCTCTTCTGGAGTGACAGGCCAAGTTGAAGGGTGGAGCCCGAAACGCGCATCGCCTGTTGTGACATCAGACACCAGACCGAAAGGATGCAAGAGTGTTTACTTGAATTTACTTGCAGGAGTTTCCTGTTTCAAGTGCTTGACCCAGGATCAGCGAGACGCACTTTCAAACAATTGTGGATTTCATCAGCAGGATTTCTTTCAAGTAACTCTCGAATCCGGACGGAGTGGGTGAGATCGCTCATAGAGCGCAACTTTAAAGGCATTCCCTTTGTGTTACCGGCGGACTTCGGTCCTGGAGTGCTGGTGCTGTTTAAGTTTCTTCACATACACAGGGGTTAGCTTAACCCTTTCACCACCGGTTTACCTGGGTTTACAAGTTGATTCATTACAGGAACTGTTTATTCATAAGCTTATGTTTCTCCTGCTTATTCCTGCTGTTCAGCATGTTGCCATGGGCAAGAATCATATTGCATTAACTGCTTCATTACCTTCAAGTTGCCATTAACTGCGACATTTGCATGAACTGCTTTGCATTATCGCTTGCATCCTACTTTGCTAAATATTTTGCTTTGCTTACAAGCATATACACTGATTACAGTCTGGATTGGCTCTGAATCTTTTCTCTCAAACTGGGGATGCCCAGTATGTGTTATGTTGTATGTTTGTTCTGCATGCATTTGTTCTGATTATGTCCTTTAATTTAGGGTTTTGTGATTTTTGGTATTACGTGTGTATATCATGTTTGCATTAAATGTTATATTCACTTTGAAGCTATATCTTTTTTGTCATTAGCTTATTTTGATCTATTATTATTCTTTTGAGTGCGGAGACATCAATTAATATTTATAATATTTTTCGGAGGTTCTGTGGTAGTTGTGTACCTCCGTCTCGGGCACTCCCTTGTTTTACTTGATTGTTTTCATTCCATTATATTGGTGCTTATCTCTTCAAAGTTTTATTTATATATATATATATATATATATATATACATATATATATATATATATATATATGTATATATATATATATATATATATATAATTTAATAACATTTACAAATATCCTGACATAATTCCCCCTTCCAATTTTCAATGCATGTAGGACACATGTATTGAAATTGGCTTAAAGTTAGTGGTACTTGGTGAGGATGTTAACAGTAGGCATCATAGACAGTCTTCTATGAAGAGAGCCCATTATTTTTTAGCCCTTATGCTCATTAGCTAGGCATCTTTAAACTACAATATGTCTAATGTATTTGGGGATATGATATTTCATTCTATCTCTATGAGTTGTAGTTGGGACCTAGGATGGCACGCTCGCAACTGATTAATATGGACCCATTTATCCATAAATGTATCATTTTTAGGGATCCTAATTTTATAGGCAACTGGAGATATTTTGTCAGTAACGACAAAAGGACCCTTCCATGATGGAAGAAATTTCTTCTCCTTAACCTGTTCTCTTCCAAAGTTATAAAGATAAACGTTATCATTTATTTCATATTCCTTTTTGGACGTTTTGAGGTAATAATAGGTTTTAGTGGCAGTTGCAGCTTTCTCTAAGTTCCTTTGAGCAAATGCAAAGACATATTGCAGGTGCTTTCTTAGGTTCTCCACATATTTATGCGTATTGGCAGCGTTTATCAAGTTCTGATCTGATGTACGGTACAGTAGATGCTGACTTAGAACCATTCTTCTATCAGTCATCAGTTCAAAAGGTGACATCTTGGTAGCACTTAATGCCATTAGGACTAGAGGTAGTTTTACATCCCAGTCTTTACCCATTTCACTCACAGACTTTTTGAGGATTTTCACAATGGACTGGTTGTAATGCTCTATACCACCACTTGACGCAGCTCTATATGCAATATGAAGCTTTCTTTTGACCCCTAGTATTTTCCACATTTTGGTCATCACTTCACTTGTGAAGTTCCCCGATCGGATTTGAATCCTTGGGGCAAACCAAATCTGGAAAACACGTGGTTGATGAGCAAAGCTGCGCATGTATCAGCACTATTGTTAGTTGTACTGATGCACTCTACTTATTTAGTGAACAAGCATGTCACTGTTAACATGTATTTGTTGCCTCTAGATTACCTAGTTACTGTACTAATAAATCAATTTGTATATCTGACCATGGCATTACCATCCCCCTTTTCTGTAATGGCACCCTATGCGTTAGTGCAGTGGGTTGGAACTGTGGACAGATTAAACAACCTTGACAGTAAGTTTAAACATCATTCAACATGTGTGGCCAAAAGGCGTAATCACGCAACATTTTCATACGCTAATTTGGCGCCACAATGACCAGATGTGGGGGCATCATGGGCATGTTGAAGAATTAGACCTCTGAACTTGGTGGGTACCACCCATTGCTGGATGCCAGTTTTGGAGGTTCCAATGAACAAACCATCCTGTAACTTGAATTGTGACCTGGATTTCATTAAGATTCTAAGATGTTCCTTGCCAATACAATCATCTTTTGAGATGGGTTGCTTTCAGGATCTGCTATGTGTTTATAGAAAATGCTTAAAATGGGGTCTTCTTTTTGACTAGTGGTCAGGTCCTCACTAGGAGAATCCTGACTCCATTGTACCAGGTTAGGCTCACTCTGTTGTTTAGCCTGGTTTCTGGTAATGGCTTTGGCAGGGGTGTATTTTGCTCTATTCACCTTTCTGACACGTCCCCTTTAAATTCTGCTCTCTTGTGAAAACTCCTCCCTATTTAAGCTCCTACTGAACAACACACCTTGCTAGGTAATTTGATTCCACGGGATATCATACAGAGCACAACATATCTAGCAGTCGTTCTACTGTCTTACTCAGGAAGGCTGTTTCGATTTCTACGTTCAAATACTCTCCTGTCCACCCTAAGGGTATACCTGCAGACTACATTGTGGATTTCCTCAAACCGATCAGCTGTTGAGCTGATACAGTAATCGGAGCCTCTCTCTCCCTCTCTCCACACGCTGCTGCGTGTGACGTCATCAAATTGTCGGAGAGGAACATTCAGGCTGCAGTCTGGGCCCAGCACAATGGACAATTGTACGGTACTGTGCTTAACAAGTTGCTTACAACTCTGAACTGTAGATTAAATTTGTGCCAAGTTTTCTCCACATCCGCTTGCCTCTGCATAAACTGCCTACTCACTCATCTAACTGCTTCTGTGTCTAGCGCTTGCTAACTGGCCTCAGCCACTTCTGTGCATACTCCTGCATATAGCTACACTGTGCTCCCCATACGAGTTTCATAAGCTCCACCTACTTTAGCTGTTGCCTGTTATGAGTATATACACCTCTTATTTCAATACCAGATATACTGTATCTCCCTCTAAATCCCAAGCTGATATTCTGGGAAACATATCCCTCTCTATCACTTTAGGTGTGAGCTAGCAAACATTTTTATCTTATCCTTTCATACTGAAGTAACTATACATATATATATTATATTCTATATTACTCTATACTATTATACTCTGTGTTTATACGTCATCTTGACCCTCACAAGGTCACCCTCAGATCTATGAGCACATTTAGGGTATTACATTAACCTTAATACCCGAGGTTTGGTGTGAGACTGAGTGGTGCCATATATATGTATAAGGTATTATCAATACATTGCTACATATCCTTACATATTACCTAGCCTGAATATTACCTATATATATATCTGTTACTGATGGATATAACTGAACTCACAAATAGTGTAGGGGCATTATCCCAAAACATGGACCTAATGTTACAAGGGCTTAGGGACATGCAGACTGAGAACCAGGACTTACGGAAATACATCCATGAAAAAGCAGCCGTTAAGACCCCTGCAGTAGAAACTGTACTTCCTGAACCCCAGGTCTGCCCACCAGAGAACAGAACCCTAATTAGAGAATTCAGGAACTCATGTAATCTCTATTTTTCTCTGAAACCCCAAAGTTATCCAAGCAAGAAAATAAAGGTGTTGACTGTGATTTCCTATTTAAGAGGTGAAGCTAAGAGTTGGGCAAACGTATATTACGAGAATAATGACCCTATACTCAACTCACTTGAGTCCTTTTTCAACGCCAAGGCATTATTGTACGAAGACCATGATAAACAAAATACTGCCGAAACCACTATCAGAAGTCTCAAACAGGGATGGTGCCCTGTAGAAGAATACATTACGGAATTCAAAAGGTGGGCGCCAGGCACACTCTGGAATACCCCAGCCCTGAGAAACCAGTTCCGTATTGGACTTTCAGATTCCATAAAGGACGAGCTAGCTCGTACAGAGATTCTTCTAGACTTGAGACTTTAATGACCTCGACAATCTCCATTGATCGTCGTCTCAGAGAGAGAAAACATGAGAGGTGTTACTGAATACTCCTCCAGAAGATCCTATTCCTCTACTCCATTGCCCCCAACAAAACAGGATGAACCCATGGATATTGCCTTCGTCAGAGGTCCCTTGAAACCAGAGGAAAAGGCACGCCGCAGGCTGAACAACCTTTGCCTTTACTGTGCTGCCAAGGAGCACGGTGTCAAAGAGTGCCCTGCCCTACTCAAAACAAAAAAGGGTAAGACAGACTACTCTCATCACGTTAAAAATACTGTCTCACAGATTTCCTCTCACTATTCCCATTCTGTTTCCCTACAGTGGGACCTCCAACGAGTTTCCACCCAGGTTGTGATTGATTCTGGAGCTACTAGCAACTTCATAGACATCACTTTTGTTCATACTTATAAACTACCACTAATAAAAAAGCACAATTCACTGGCAATTCGTGTCGTTGATGGTTCTTTGATAAAATCCGGTCCCATCACACACCATACCGTCCCTATAAAAACATAATTTATGCTTGCCTGATAAATTTATTTCTCTTGTGGTGTATCCATTCCACGGATCATCCATTACTTGTGGGATATTCTCCTTCCCAACAGGAAGTTGCAAGAGGATCACCCACAGCAGAGCTGCTATATAGCTCCTCCCCTAACTGCCATATCCAGTCATTCGACCGAAACTAGCCGAGAAAGGAGAAACCATAGGGTGCAGTGGTGACTGTAGTTTAAAATTTAGACCTGCCTTAAAAGGACAGGGCGGGCCGTGGACTGGATACACCACAAGAGAAATAAATTTATCAGGTAAGCATAAATTATGTTTTCTCTTGTTAGGTGTATCCAGTCCACGGATCATCCATTACTTGTGGGATACCAATACCAAAGCTAAAGTACACGGATGAAGGGAGGGACAAGGCAGGTACTTAAACGGAAGGGACCACTGCCTGTAGAACCTTTCTCCCAAAAATAGCCTCCGAAGAAGCAAAAGTATCAAATTTGTAAAATTTTGAAAAAGGTATGAAGCGAAGACCAAGTCGCCGCTTTGCAAATCTGTTCAACAGAAGCCTCATTTTTAAAGGCCCAGGTGGAAGTCACAGCTCTAGTAGAATGAGCTGTAATCCTTTCAGGGGGCTGCTGTCCAGCAGTCTCATAGGCTAAGCGTATTACGCTCCGAAGCCAAAAAGAAAGAGAGGTTGCCAAAGCCTTTTGACCTCTCCTCTGTCCAGAGTAAACAACAAACAGGGAAGATGTTTGACGAAAATCTTTAGTCGCTTGTAAGTAAAACTTTAAAGCACGGACTACGTCCAAATTATGTAAAAGACGTTCCTTCTTTGAAGAAGGATTAGGACACAATGATGGAACAACAATCTCTTGATTGATATTCTTGTTGGAAACTACCTTAGGTGAAAACCCAGGTTTTGTACGCAGAACTACTTTATCTGTATGGAAAATCAGATAAGGAGAATCACATTGTAAAGCTGATAACTCAGAGACTCTACGAGCCGAGGAAATAGCCATCAAAAACAGAACTTTCCAAGATAAAAGTTTGATATCAATGGAATGAAGGGGTTCAAACGGAACACCTTGAAGAACCTTAAGAACCAAGTTTAAGCTCCATTGAGGAGCAACAGGTTTAAACACAGGCTTAACCAAAGCCTGACAAAATGCCTGGACGTCTGGAACCTCTGCCAGACGCTTGTGCAAAAGGATAGACAGAGCAGAAATCTGTCCCTTTAAAGAACTAGCTGATAATCCTTTATCCAAAACCTTTTGGAGAAAGGACAATATCCTAGGAATCCTAACCTTACTCCATGAGTAATTCTTGGATTCACACCAATGAAGATATTTGCGCCATATCTTATGGTAGATTTTCCTGGTTACAGGCTTTCGTGCCTGTATTAAGGTATCAATGACTGACTCGGAGAAGCCACGCCTTGATAAAATCAAGCGTTCAATCTCCAGGCAGTCAGTCTCAGAGAAATTAGATTTGGATGATTGAAAGGACCTTGTAGAAGAAGGTCTTGTCTCAGAGGCAGAGGCCAAGGTGGAAAGGATGACAAGTCCACCAGGTCTGCATACCAGGTCCTGCGTGGCCACGCAGGCACGATCAAGATCACCGATGCTCTCTCCTGTTTGATTTTTGCAATCAGTCGAGGGAGCAGAGGAAACGGTGGAAACACATAAGCCAGGTTGAAGAACCAGGGTGCTGCTAGAGCATCTATCAGCGTCGCTTCTGGGTCCCTGGACCTGGATCCGTAACAAGGAAGCTTGGCGTTCTGGCGAGACGCCATGAGATCCAATTCTGGTGTGCCCCAACGATGAACCAATTGAGAAAACACCTCCGGATGGAGTTCCCACTCCCCCAGATGAAAAGTCTGACGACTTAGAAAATCCGCCTCCCAGTTCTCTACACCTGGGATATGGATCGCTGATAGATGGCAAGAGTGGGTCTCTGCCCAGCGAATTATCTTGGAGACTTCTAACATCGCTAGGGAGCTCCTGTTCCCCCCTTGATGGTTGATGTAAGCCACAGTCGTGATGTTGTCCGACTGAAATCTGATGAACCTCAGGGTTGCTAACTGAGGCCAAGCTAGAAGAGCATTGAATATTGCTCTTAACTCCAGAATATTTATTGGGAGGAGTTTCTCCTCCTGAGTCCACGATCCCTGAGCCTTCAGGGAATTCCAGACTGCACCCCAACCTAGAAGGCTGGCATCTGTTGTTACAATTGTCCAATCTGGCCTGCGAAAGGTCATACCTTTGGACAGATGGACCCGAGATAGCCATCAGAGAAGAGAATATCTGGTCTCTTGATCCAGATTTAGCAGAGGGGACAAATCTGTGTAATCCCCATTCCACTGACTGCGCATGCATAATTGCAGCGGTCTGAGATGTAGGCGCGTAAATGGCACTATGTCCATCGCCGCTACCATTAAGCCGATCACTTCCATGCACTGAGCCACTGAAGGGCATGGAATGTAGTGAAGAACACGGCAGGAATTTAGAAGCTTTGATAACCTGGACTCCGTCAGGTAAATTTTCATTTCTACAGAATCTATCAGAGTTCCTAGGAAGGAAACCCTTGTGAGGGGTGATAGAGAACTCTTTCCCTCATTCACTTTCCACCCATGCGACCTCAGAAATGCCAACACTATGTCCGTATGAGATTTGGCAATTTGGAAGTTTGACGCCTGTATCAGGATGTCGTCTAGATAAAGGTCCACTGCTATGCCCCGTGGTCTTAGGACCGCCAGAAGAGACCCCAGAACCTTTGTAAAAATTCTTGGGGCTGTAGCTAACCCGAAGGGAAGAGCCACAAACTGGTAATGCCTGTCTAGAAAGGCAAACCTTAGGAACCAATGGTGATCTTTGTGAATCGGTATGTGAAGGTAAGCATCCTTCAAATCCACTGTGGTCATGTACTGACCCTCCTGGATCATAGGTAGGATTGTCCGAATAGTTTCCATTTTGAACGATGGAACTCTGAGGAATTTGTTTAAGATCTTTAGATCCAAAATTGGTCTGAAGGTTCCCTCTTTTTTGGGAACCACAAACAGTTTTGAATAAAATCCCTGTCCTTGTTCCATCTGTGGAACTGGATGGATCACTCCCATTATTAGGAGGTCTTGCACACAGCGTAAGAATGCCTCTTTCTTTATCTGGTTTACAGATAATCTCGAAAGGTGAAATCTCCCTTGTGGGGGGGGGGGAGCTTTGAAGTCCAGAAGATATCCCTGAGATATGATCTCCAACGCCCAGGGATCCTGAACATCTCTTGCCCACGCCTGGGCGAAGAGAGAAAGTCTGCCCCCTACTAGATCTGTTGCCGGATAAGGGGCCGTTCCTTCATGCTGTCTTAGAGGCAGCAGCAGGCTTTCTGGCCTGCTTGCCTTTGCTCCAGGCCTGGTTAGATTTCCAGGCCGGCTTGGATTGAGCAAAAGTTCCCTCTTGTTTTGTAGCAGAGGAAATTGATGCTGCACCTGCCTTGAAATTTCGAAAGGCACGAAAATTAGACTGTTTGGCCCTTGATTTGGCCCTGTCCTGAGGAAGGGTATGACCCTTACCTCCAGTAATGTCAGCAATATTTCCTTCAAACCAGGCCCAAATAGGGTCTGCCCCTTGAAGGGAATGTTAAGTAATTTAGACTTTGAACCCACGTCAGCTGACCAAGATTTAAGCCATAGCGCCCTACGCGCCTGGATGGCGAATCCAGAATTCTTAGCCGTTAGTTTAGTCAAATGAACAATGGCATCATAAAAAAAGAATTAGCTAGCTTAAGTGTTCTAAGCTTGTCAAGTATTTCAGTCAATGGAGTAGCTGTCTGAAAGGCCTCTTCCAGAGACTCAAACCAGAACGCTGCAGCAGCAGTGACAGGAGCAATGCATGCAAGGGGCTGCAGGATAAAACCTTGTTGAATAAACATTTTCTTAAGGTAACCTTCTAATTTTTTATCCATTGGATCTGAAAAAGCACAACTGTCCTCGACAGGGATAGTGGTACGCTTTGCTAAAGTAGAAACTGCTCCCTCCACCTTAGGGACCGTCTGCCATAAGTCCCGTGTGGTGGCGTCTATTGGAAACATTTTTCTAAAAATAGGAGGGTGGGAAAACGGCACACCGGGTCTGTCCCACTCCTTAGTAATAATTTCTGTAAACCTTTTAGGTATTGGAAAAACGTCAGTACACACCGGCACCGCATAGTATTTATCCAGTCTACACAATTTCTCTGGCACTGCAATTGTGTCACAGTCATTCAGAGCAGCTAAAACCTCTCCAAGCAACACCCGGAGGTTCTCAAGCTTAAATTTAAAAGTAGACATATCTGAATCAGGTTTCCCCAAGTCAGAGACGTCACCCACAGACTGAAGCTCTTCCTCAGCTTCTGCATATTGTGACGCAGTATCAGACATGGGCCTTACAACATCTGCGCGCTCTGTATTACGTCTAACCCCAGAGCTATCGCGCTTTCCTCTGAATTCAGGCAGTCTGGCTAATACTGCTGACAGGGTATTAACCATGATTGCCGCCATGTCCTGCAAAGTAATCGCTATGGGCGTCTTTGATGTACTTGGCGCCATTTTAGCGTGAGTCCCTTGAGCGGGAGTCAAAGGGTCCGACACGTGGGGAGAGTTAGTCGGCATAACTTCCCCCTCGTCAGAAAAAAAAAGATAACAGCTGATCTTTATTGTTTAAAGTGAAATCAATACATTTAGTACACATTCTCCTATGGGGTTCCACCATGGCTTTTAAACATAATGAACAAGGAGTTTCCTCTATGTCAGACATGTTTATACAGACTAGCAATGAGACTAGCAAGCTTGGAAAACACTTTAAATCAAGTTAACAAGCAATATAAAAAAAACGTTACTGTGCCTTTAAGAGAAACAAATTTTGCCAAAATTTGAAATAACAGTGAAAAAAGGCAGTTAAACTAACTACATTTTTACAGTGTATGTAACAAGTTAGCAGAGCATTGCACCCACTTGCAAATGGATGATTAACCCCTTAATACAAAAAACAGATTAACAAAACGAAAAATATGTTTTTTAAACAGTCATAACAACTGCCACAGCTCCTACTTTTGAAGCCTTTTGAGCCCTTCAGAGATGTCCTATAGCATGCAGGGGACTGCTGAGGGAAGCTGAATGTCACAGTTTGTAATTTTAACTGCACCAACTGTAACTTTTATACTATAACAGTGGAAAGCCTCAGGAAACTGTTTCTAGGCAAAAATAAAGCCAGCCATGTGGAAAAAACTAGGCCCTGTCGTATATATCTCTAGTCTAAGGGCTGTCACTAAATGAGTGTTTAGCAACAGATGTATATGTATGATTCTCGCAAAAGAAGATAAAAATGAGATGCTTGTAAGAATTATTCTTAATATGGTTTAATTTCGCCTTGGTTAGACAAAACCCTAACTATAGACAAATATTTAATCTGGGTTATCTAACAGATTAAATTAATACTCATATTTATCAAATATTAGTTGACATAAACTATTTATTAATCACAGCAAGATTAATTACATACCTTGAGATCTGAAGGCAGAAGATAACAATAGCTTCATACAAAGGCAAAGCTTATATACACATTTTAAGCCAATGAAATGAAAGCATACCATAAATGAAAATGCTATCTTTGTATATTTTAACTTCCTTAAAAGAAAATACTATTTTAACTTGTTCATGCGCAGTGCATTAGAGTGTTAATAATACTATGTGTCTAGCTAGCAGTATAGGTGTTTTGATTGACAACAGCAACTGAATGTAAATGTCACAGTTTTAAATACATTGTCTTTAAAACACTATTTAACCCATTACTAACTAAACTGACTAATCCTATCTAAGTTAATTTAATTTATAACTCTTCCATATTCTATATCTTAATTTATATCTAAATGTTTTATCTATGAATAACATATTTAATGTGTAATTCTTCTTTGAAATTGTATATTTTCTAATCATGATTTTATAATTTATTCTAATCATGATTTTATAACTCCACATTCCCCCACTTTCTTTTCTTTTTGTCAGACACAATCCCAATGATTAAACACTAAGGGCCAACACAGAAGAAACTACCAGACATACACCAGACATATTTCAAACAATAGACAGTGGATTTGACGTCATACACTACTATAAAGAATGTTCCAATAATTACATAGTTCATAAGTAAAGATGTTCAAGTCTTGATTGAAGGAATCAGATCCATAGCAGCGTCATTGCAGAGAAAGTTCAGTTCATAACTACCTTAGTAGTAAGATACATTTGTTGCAGAATTGAAAGCAATAAAGTCTGTAGGAGCAGTTCCATCAAGAAATAGAACATGTGTAATCTTCACAGTGCTTACAAACAGGAACAATAGTGTATATAACCACTGAAAAGGCCAGGGAAGAACCATAGGGTGGAACAAGTAGACGACACAGTTAGTTGCAGGTAACGATTGCAGCAACCATAGGTAAACTTGTCACAAGGCCTCAGCATGTCCAGTAGTAGTCAGGCAGATCAATTCAGAAGAGCCCAAGTGCAAATCAAAAGAATTCCATCCAGACACCAAGAAAAGAGAGAGATAGGAGTATCCTAAAAATAAAAATAAAGTATAAGTATACAATATTGATATCAAATTATTCTATATGTCAGTCAAATTGGATTAGGAAGCCTAGTTGTATCAAGCGAAACTGAATAAGCAGAATATAAAGGTACATAACGTTTTTGTTGTGAATTAAGATGTTCCAGGGTTGTAAGTTGTCTAACTAATTTTTTGTTTAAATGCTTTTGATAACAAACACAACCACACATAAAAATAAACATAAAAATTGGAACAATAGTTAAAACAATAACAGGGTGTAACATAATATTAAAAAATTGAGTAGCTGTACTACTATATCCAAATACAGATTCCCACCAAGATATATTTGCATCTTGTAAAATACTAGAAGTAGCTGATTTAAAAATTCCTTGTTCATGTTCAACTGTAATTTTAGTATCTACAGAAATATGTTTTAAATTTTGTAACAAGGAAGAAATTATAGTAGAATCAGTTAACCATTTCTTCATTTGTGATCCCATACCCAAAGGTAAATTATAAACAGAAAAATTCATAACATGGTCCCATGTTAAATTTAAAGTAATATTAAGAGTTTGGGGCATGGTAAAATTCCAATTAGATGATGCAATATATTTAAGTGGAATAGTATTACACCAGGTACCAGGTAATAAATGAGAACTAGCAAATACATTATCCTGTGTTTGGAATATAATAGTATCAGAATTAAATAAATGAAAACAAACTCTGTCAGATCCTAAATAAAATACCGGTCTAAGTACATTAAAATGACTTTGTAAGGTACAAGACTTTTGATTTTCCCAACATGTTTCATTGGTTGAATGGAATTGTGAAAGGGAACAGATAAACGAATTTGCATTGGAATGACACAATGATACATCAACAAGTGTCCATTTTGATTCATCAATGTTATGTGACACCCATTGATGTGACAATACTGGAAACAGTAATGAACCATTAGCAGGAAGACCAATTGTCGCTAAGCGATAAATAATAGTATCTTTACCAGACCAAGGAATTAATGTATGAATCATACAAAATTCAGTGGTGCAGTCAGATAAAATTACTTCCCACCATAAAAGATGTGTCATGGCAAAATTAGTGACTGACTTAGATGCAGCTAAGCTTAAAGAAGCTGGCCACTTTCCAGACCATAAACTCTGAAGTTGAATCTTTAAGTCAGTAGATAGATCAGATTGTACTTGAGAGCATAACATAGCCCAGGCTGTCTCATGTGTAAAATTATATAATTCATTTACTAAAACATTAAATTTATTTTTAATAATATTAGTAATATCCACCATAACATAAGTTTGATGTTGCTGGAGATTAGCAATATTATTGTTAATTCCATATTGAGTATCTAAGCCTGTAGCTGCATGAGAGGCAAGATTTGCTAATTTATATCTTAATATTTCAGAATTTATTTGTGCAGTAGAGCCAATCATACTACCATATGCTCCCAAGCCAGTCGCAAGTACATCTCTCCTAGGTCTATGATTAGATCGAAGAGAAACATTTTGCAGTAAACTTTCATGAAACCACCATTGGAATGATTTTTCTTGTACAGACACAAAGGGAGTGCAGTTTGAATATTGTGTAGAAACTATCCACCTTGACAATTGAAGATGCCAAGTAACTAAACGATATTCAACATCATAAGCAACTTGTGTCGCAGAATCTAAACGTACCTGAATAGGATCACCTTCATGAAAAGGTATTTCTAAAGAGGTAGGAATAGGTTTAGACAAAGGAAGTGAAGTAGTAGTATGTACAAATAAACTAATATGAACAGAAAATTGTGAAATACCATGGTCCATACATTGCCATAATCCTACAGAATCAAAAGGATTCAAATGATTAATTAATAAAGTAGCAGGTATATAAGAAACATTAAATAAATCTACTGTGCTACTTGTATCACAAGATAAAATATTATCTGACATAACCAAAGGAACTTGTTTATCATCATGTAGAATTCCTGCAGATGCAGAAAGTAAATCAATACTGCATAGGAGACAGATGTTCACTCCTGTATGGGGTATGCCACCAAATCCTGGAATAATAAGATGAGAAGCATTAATATACCATTCTTGTAAATAATCAAACTTTTTCACACTAGCAACAAAAAGTGCAACAAACTGAGGAGAAATAGAAGGATGGGAAATATGATAAATAGGTCTTGAAGGTGAAAGGACAAGACGATTAAAATTTGATAACATCAGAGTCATTAAACTAGTATCAGCTGTGGAGTGAGATTTAAGAAACATAGGCTGATAATTAGATTGTTTAGTAGAATTATCATTCTGTGGTATACTCCTTACTTTATTATGAATTATTTGGGAAACAAATACATTAGAATAGCAAAAACAGATAAGCATTATAGTCAAAAAACAACATGCACATGCTTTTAAAGAAAACATATTAAATGGTTAGAATAAACTATGTGGCAATAATATAATAAAAATATAATATGGCTTAAATATGGCAGGCAACCTTATAGTCCAAGAAAATATATTAACAACTAAAATAAAATATATATGTATTTTCTTAGACAACTTAACAATTATATGAAAGCTATAAGCATAAATATAACAGGCATAATATGAGGTAGTCTTAGAGTGTAGGAATTGTTCAAACAAATAACAAACTGTTCCAAGACTGGTTCTTTTTATCCTTTTATAGCAGCATCATTCACAGTATAGTTGTTCAAATCCTATCACAGTTAAAGGCAGAATCTTGAACAGACTAAGGATTCACAAGTTTATAAATATATAAACCTGAAAAATAAACCATTTCTTTTTTTTTTTTTTTTTCAAAAGAAACTATATGTTGTTTCTCAGTATTCATGCTGTCTTAGTTTTCACACAACTTATATTGCATAGCATGCTTATTTACATATATACAAACCACTTGTAGTCTTAAGAAAAAAGATGTTAAAATCACTTTGTTGTTCCTGAAATAGACTACAAAAAATCATTTAGGAAGAGAATCAATGTAAAAAATACATTTTTTAACTTAAAACCCTATGTCACAGCAAACTGTTTTTTACAGCATCTATCAATCAACTGTGAAAAGGGAACTAAGAGCAGCTGTTCTTTTACAAATCTGTCAGTATTTCTTAGTTCAGCATTAGAAACATTTCTTAGGTTAGAAAACTCAGTTTTATAGTTTTCATTTACAGATTTAACAAAAGATAGTCCTTGAGATAAATAATTTAATTTACTATCTAAGTCTGATTTAGCATTAATTTCCTGACCTAGAGACCCTTTTGCCTTATGCAAAGCAATCTCCATATCATCAAAATCTTTACATATTTTATCATAATGGGCCATTAGAGATTGTAACTTTTCAGCTGAGATTACCTCATTTTCTGATAAAGCAGGAGGGCGTGATAAAGGAAATACTGGAATAGCCTCAGAACTTTGAAAGTCTGAATAAGTGTTTTTATACAAGGGAGGAGCAGATGGTGTAACACATGCATCTGAATTGTCTAAAAACACATTCTCATTCTGTTTCAGACTATGGGGAAGGTCAGTATTTAAAGTACCAATTTGAATAAAACCATTTTGTTTAGTACAATACATAAAAATACCACTGCCATATGTACTATCAGAGAATTTAACATTTGCAGAGGTTTGTCGCAAATTTTGCAAAAATTCAACAACTTCTTTAAACAAAGTATTATTATTTTCTAATATAGAAAGTTTATCATTCAGAAGACCACATGTATGTGCAGATAACATACTATATTTCCTACTGTCTTCTAACTGTATCTCTAAGGAATCTAAAAGAGATGCCTGCAAAATATAATTAATATGTAATTGCTCATTTGAACTTAAGGATTTCAATAAGGTTCCTAATAGTCCTTCTAACATTTTATCCTTTTTAACCACAATGTTAGCAATTACACAATCCTAAAACACATAAGGGAGATTATACAATACAGGGTGGATCTCTAATCTATGTCAATTAAGTCAAAATTTATGGTGTGCACAGCCATAATTTAACTCTATTTGATAAAAAAGAATAAGTTACTTACAGAGCATCAAGCAGCAGCAGACACACACAGTGTTCAAAGTCCAGCTTAAGAATGCACTATGGTCCAAGGGTTTCGAATTTCCAACAGGACGATGCCCCCAAAGTGTCGTATATACCTCTAGTCTAAGGGCTGTCACTAAATGAGTGTTTAGCAACAGATGTATATGTATGATTCTCGCAAAAGAAGATAAAAATGAGATGCTTGTAAGAATTATTCTTAATATGGTTTAATTTCGCCTTGGTTAGACAAAACCCTAACTATAGACAAATATTTAATCTGGGTTATCTAACAGATTAAATTAATACTCATATTTATCAAATATTAGTTGACATAAACTATTTATTAATCACAGCAAGATTAATTACATACCTTGAGATCTGAAGGCAGAAGATAACAATAGCTTCATACAAAGGCAAAGCTTATATACACATTTTAAGCCAATTAAATCAAAGCATACCATAAATGAAAATGCTATCTTTGTATATTTTAACTTCCTTAAAAGACTTTATAATTTTGGCTGACATATAGAAAATACTATTTTAACTTGTTCATGCGCAGTGCATTAGAGTGTTAATAATACTATCAGGCCCATTTATCAAGCTCCGTACGGAGCTTGAAGGGCCGTGTTTCTGGCGAGTCTTCAGACTCGCCAGAAACACAACTTATGAAGCAGCGGTCTAAAGACCGCTGCTCCATAACCCTGTCCGCCTGCTCTGAACAGGCGGACAGGAATCGCCGGACATCAACCCGATCGAATACGATCGGGTTGATTGACAGCTCCCTGCTGGCGGCCGATTGGCCGCGAGTCAGCAGGGGGCGGCGTTGCACCAGCAGCTCTTGTGAGCTGCTGGTGCAATGTTAAATGCGGAGAGCGTATTGCTCTCCGCATTTAGCGAGGTCTTGCGGACCTGATCCGCAGTGTCGGATCAGGTCCGCAAGCCCTTTAATAAATGGGCCTGTATGTGTCTAGCTAGCAGTATAGGTGTTTTGATTGACAACAGCAACTGAATGTAAATGTCACAGTTTTAAATACATTGTCTTTAAAACACTATTTAACCCATTACTAACTAAACTGACTAATCCTATCTAAGTTAATTTAATTTATAACTCTTCCATATTCTATATCTTAATTTATATCTAAATGTTTTATCTATGAATAACATATTTAATGTGTAATTCTTCTTTGAAGTATATTTTCTAATCATGATTTTATAATTTATTCTAATCATGATTTTATAACTCCACAGGCCCCAATAAGTTTTATCACCAAAGCATATATAAAAATGATTAAACATGCCAGCAAACGTTTTATATTGCACATTAATCAGAGTATATACCTCTGATAGCAAGCCTGATACTAGTCGCTATTAAATCACTGTATTTAGGCTTTAACTTACATTAATCCGGTATCAGCAGCATTTTCTAGCAAATTCCATCCCTAGAAAAACTTAACTGCACATACCTTATTGCAGGATACCCTGCACGCCATTCTCCCTCTGAAGTTACCTCACTCCTCAGACATATGTGAGAACGGCAGTGGATCTTAGTTACTTCTGCTAAGATCATAGAAAAACGCAGGCAGATTCTTCTTCTAAATGCTGCCTGAGATAAAATAGTACACTCCGGTACCATTTAAAAACAATAAACTTTTGATTGAAGAAAAAACTAACTATATTTTACCACTTTCCTCTAACTACCTCCAGCTATGTTGAGAGCTTGCAAGAGAATGACTGGATATGGCAGTTAGGGGAGGAGCTATATAGCAGCTCTGCTGTGGGTGATCCTCTTGCAACTTCCTGTTGGGAAGGAGAATATCCCACAAGTAATGGATGATCCATGGACTGGATACACCTGACAAGGGAAATTAAGTTTTCCCTGAGGTCATACTGAGTCTTGTGTATTCAAGGTTATTCATTCACCTCTATTTCCAGTCATCTTAGGTTTAAGTTGGTTGAAACAACATCAACCAAATATACTCTGGCGTAAAGGTTCTGTCTTATTTGATTCGCATTACTGCAACACTAAGGCCTCTATTTATCAAAGTCTGGCGGACCTGATCCGACAGTGCAGATCAGGTCCGCCAGACCTCGCTGAATATGGAGAGCAATACGATCTCCGTATCCAGCATTGCACCAGCAGCTCACAAGAGCTGCTGGTGCAATGCCGCCCCCTGCAGAATTGCGACCAATCGGCCGCCAGTAGGGGGTGTCAATCAACCCGATCGTACTCAATCGGGTTGAATTGCGGCGATGTCTGTCCGCCTGCTCAGAGCAGGCGGACAGGTTATGGAGCAGTGGTCTTTAGACCGCTGCTTTATAACTGGTGTTTCTGGCGAGTCTGCAGGCTTGCCAGAAACACAGGGCCTCAAGCTCTATCCGGAGCTTGATAGATATGCCCCTAACTGTTTACCTTCCCAGTCCCTTTTACAGATAACGGTACAGAGCTAACCACCTCTTTATTCTGACTTCAACTATGTCTTTGATAAAAAAACAGGCACAGTCATTACCTCCACACCGAACTTTTGATTGCCCTATAGATTTGATACCAGGCTCAAAGATTCCCTACGGACATATCTACCCCTTGTCCAAGCCTGAACTTGTTCATCTCAAAGAATACCTAAGAGAGAATCTTGCAAAAGGATTCATACATCCATCCACTTCACCAGCAGGTTCAGGTATCTTCTTTGTGAGGAACAAGGACAATAGTCTAAGACCAATAATAGACTACAGGGAGTTAAACAAATGCACCATCAAAAGCAGGTATCCCCTACCACTTATACCAGAGTTGATAGAACGTCTGCAGGGGGCATGGTTTTACACTAAGCTTGACTTGAGGGGTGCTTATAACCTGATAAGAATCAGAAAAGGGGATGAGTGGTTGACGGCATTCCATACCTGGTACGGTCTATACGAATATAATGTTATGCCGTTCGACCTATGCAACGCCCCGGCCACATTCCAGTATTTTATAAATGACTTGTTTAGTGACCTCCTTGACTCTTGTATTGTGATTTATTTAGACGATATTCTGATATACTCAGACACCTTAGAAAATCATATATCACACGTCAGAACTGTTCTTTCAAGACTTAGATAGAACCACTTATATGCCAAGGCTGAAAAGTGTCTCTTCCATTCTGACTCTATAACCTTTCTTGGGTACCCTATTTCCCCTTTGGGCATCCGAATCTAGAACAACAAGATCGATGCCATCACAAAGTGGCCTATACCCACTAAAAAAAAGATGTTCAAAGATTTCTTGGGTTTTCGAACTTTTATAGAAAATTCATACAGGATTTCTCAGCCATAGTGAAGCCGCTCACCTCCCTCACTCGGAAAAATACTAAGTTCCATTGGACACCAGAAGCTGATGATTCATTTAATCTGCTCAAAGGCAGATTCATTACTGCCCCGATTCTACAGTTCCCAGACCCTACCAAACAATACTATCTGGAAGTTGACGCGTCTGATTTCGCCATTGGAGCAATAGTGTCGCAAAGGAAGGCACCCAAAGAACCTTTGCTTCCTGTCGCCTATTACTCCCGAACGATGAATCCTGCTGAATTGTATTATCAAATAGGCGAAAAGGAGCTCCTGGCAATAAAGGCATCACTTGTCTTTTGGAGACATCTTCTAGAAGGAGCCAAGTTCCCAATCATCATATACACCGATCATAGAAACCTGCAATATCTGAAAACTAACAAAACTCTATCTGCACGTCAGGTGCGTTGGAGTCTTTTCTTCACCAGATTTGATTTTGTCATCACTTATCATCCTGCTGCCAAGAACGCCAAGGCGGACGCTCTATACAGGTATGGTTCCACACCTGACTATACACCAATACTAGAAACTGTTATACCATCACACAGAATTATAGGTCTCACACTGGATAAAATACCTCTATTCAAAGACCACCTACAGGCTGATCCATTGAACAAAGATCCTATATTGCATAAGGACTCCAACTGCCTACTATACCACGGATGAAAAATATATGTCCCTAGCTCCTTGAGAGATTAAATCCTTCGTACTGCTCATGATTCACCACTCTCAGGGCACCCAGGTTTACGTAAAACACTCCACCCTATACAAAGGGATTTTTGGTGGCCTAGATTAGTACAGAGTGTCAAACACTACATACAAACTTGTGCTACATGTACAAAATGTAAACCTTCCCATGATCACCCATACGGGTATCTGCTCTCTCTTCCAATTGCCGATAGACCTTGGCGACACATCGCAATGGATTTTATTGTAGAACTCCCCTTGTCCTCAAACCACAACGCTATATTCGTGGTCATAGATCTCTTTTCTAAGATGGCACACTTTATCCCTTTACATGGTCTTCCAACCACTGCAGAAACAGCAGATCTATTCTTGAAGCACATAGTACGCTTGCATGGCCTCCCAGATTCCATCACAACTGATAGGGGATCTTAATTCACCTCCAGATTCTAGACTCAACTCTGTAAAACTTTGAACATACACAGAAACCTAAGTTCCGCCTATCATCCAAAAACCAACGGACAAACAGAGGACAAACCAAACTCTAGAGCAGTATTTACGTTGCTACTGCACCTACCAACAGGATAACTGGTCCTCACTTTTACCGATTCTCTTTCAACAACACAGTTAACTCATCCACTAAGCTGACACCCTTCTATATTAATCACGGCTTTCACCCTACTTACCACCTATTTCAAAAGACGAGAGCCTCTCACCCTTGGTGAATGACACAGTCAATTCTCTCGCCCAAACATTTACTATGCTCAGGGCAACTCTTAAGGCAGCCCAGGCGAAGCAAAAATACTACTACGACTTGAAAAGGACCAAAACTCCTGATTACAAACCTGGTGATTCTGTTTGGCTATCCTCCAAACATCTTCGACTACAAATTCCAAGCAAAAAATTGGGTAGTCTATTCATAGGCCCTTTTAAGATCATCTCAGTTGTTAATTCCAATGCCGTTACTTACCTTCCTGGTATCATATACATCCTACTTTCCACGTATCCCTACTGAAGCCTTACTCTCCCATCAGGCCATCCACGAGCACAACTCCTGATCCGGTTCCATTACGGGCGATACCAGTTACGGGGTTGCCACCATATTGCATTCAAGGTATCACCGTCGCCAACTGCAGTATCTAGTCCGATGGAAGGGCTATGGAAAGAAGGAGGATTCTTGGGAACCGTTCTCAAATTTGTCGGCTCCCAGACTAGTCTCCTTGTTCTATTGGCGTAATCCTGATCGGAGGCAGCTCCTTGAGGAGGGTATACTGTCAGGGGTGTCTTTTGCTCTATTCACCTTGCTGACACTTCCCCTTTAAATTCTGCTCTCTTGTGAAAACTCCTTCCTATTTAAGCTCTTACTGAACACACCTTGCTAGGTAATTTGATTCCACGGGATATCATACAGAGCACAACGTATCTAGCAGTCGTTCTACTGTCTTACTCAGGAAGGCTGTTTCAATTGCTACGTTCAAACACTCTCCTGCCCACCCTAAGGGTATACCTGCAGACTACATTGTGGATTTCCTCAAACCAATCAGCTGTTGAGCTGATACAGTAACTGGAGCCTCTCTCTCCCTCTCTCCACGAGCTGCTGCGTGTTACGTCATCCAACTGTCGGAGAGGAACATTCAGGCTGCAGTCTGGGCCCAGCACAACGGACAATTGTACGGTACTGTGCTTAACAAGTTGCTTACAACTCTGAACTGTAGATTAATTTGTGCCAAGTTTTCTCCACATCCGCTTGCCTCTGCATAAACTGCCTACTCTGTTCACTCATCTAATTGCTTCTGTGTCTACCGTTTGCTAACTGGACTGCATATAGCTACACTGTGCTCCCCATACGAGTCTCATAAGCTCCACCTGCTTTAGCTGTTGCCTGTTATCAGTATATACACCTCTTATTTCAATACCAGATATACTGTTTCTCCCTCTAAAACCCCAGCTGATATTCTGAGAAACATATCCCTCTCTATCACTTTAGGTGTGAGCTAGCAAACATTTTTATGTTATCCTTTCATACTGAAGTAACTATATATATATATATTATATTCTATATTACTATTATACTCTGTGTTTATACATCATCTTGACCCTCACAAGGTCACCCTCAGATCTATGAGCACATTTAGGGTATTATATTAACCTTAATACCCAAGGTTTCGTGTGAGACTGAGTGGTGCCATATATATGTATAAGCTATTATCAATACATTTCTACATATCCTTACAGGCTTCTACCTGAATTGCACCCATTAAGTGGTCAATATTAAGAAGTTCTCCAGTTATGGCTCCTTGTTTGGCTAATGAATCCGCAAGATCATTGCCTTTCTTATCAGGACCTAGAACCCTGGAATGACCCTTGGTCTTTTTCCAGTGTATGGTTAACCCATTGGACACCACTAGATTATCAATCTCGTAGAACAACCTGCCATGTTTGACTGGTTTGTGGTTACTTTTCTGCATGCCATTCCTTTTCCAAGTTGGCAGGTATTCAACAAAACTGTCACGCACGTAATTTGAGTAAGTAATGATCAAAAATTCACGAATATCCTGTTCAATAGCCATTTCGATTGTGAACTTGACTGGATCTTGGTCCAATGTTGAAACCTATAGATATATTTGGGAATCCATTTGCCCAAGTTATACCAATGCCAGCGACTAATCTGTGCTCAATATCAATAGTGGCATGGTAAGAACAACCATCAACATATACCCAAGGTAATGTTTGACAATGGTCCTCATTGTATATTTTATATGGGGAAAGCAATTGTTCCTCCAGGAAATCATCTTCTAATAACTCTTCCCCATGTTCCTTAGCAGTACAGTCGTGGAGCTCAGCAAGCCCCTGTGCGACTGGATTCTTTTTATTCTGCTTGTAGCGAATTTCTAAAGGCCAGCCTTGTAAGGAAAGAGTCCAAGCTGTTATGCAGCTATTAGACAAGTTCCCCTCTCTTATTCTCTCATTCTGCAGATATAGCAAAGGCTGGTGGGCCGTTTCTACAATAATTTTCTCGCCCTGTATATAGCTGCGGAAATTTTGTAGAGCCCATACAGTAGATAAGAGGGCTTTTTCGCAATCGCTAAATTTTATTTCTACTGGGGATAACATTTTGCTTGCATAAGCAATGACTTTGCTTAATTTATCATGCTTTTGGTATAAAACAGCACTCATGCTTATATCTGTGTAACCTGTCTCTAAGAAGAAAGGTTTGTCACCTTCAGGGTACGCTAAGCAAGGTGCTTGGGTGAGTTTCCTCTTCAGCTCTCTGATGGCTTTCTCTTGAGTCTCACTCCAGTGCCATTTCACATCCTTCTTTAGAAGTAGTAGTAGTGGTTTAGCTAATTCTGCATAATTATTATTAAATTTGCGAGAATAATTTGTCATACCCAGGAATGATCTCAATTCCTTTAAGTTAGTTGGGTTTTTAGAATTTTCTATAGCTTCCACCTTTTTCTTCTGAGGATTTAGCCCTTCAGAAGTAACTTCATGTACCAAGAAGTTTACACCAGTGCGGCACCATTGAGCTTTTTCTAGGGATAGTTTGACACCTTTTAAGTTGGCTGAGGACGTGTTTAAGTTCTGTGATGTGTTTTTCAAAGTATGTGCTTTTGATTAAAACATCATCAACATAAGATAAGGTCCCCCAGGTCAGGCATTGCCTTATGCATGAATACAGCAAATTCATGTCCTGAATTTATGTATCCAAATGGGAGTCTTTGGAATGCATACTGGACCTTTTGGAACAAGAATGCAAGCTTATACTGGTCCTCTTCATGTACCTATATTGTCCAATATCCCTGTGCACAATCAATGGTAGTGAATATTTTGGATCCCTGCATCTGCGCTAGGCACTGGTCAATGTATGGTACAGGCCAGCCAGACATGTACACTCGTTTGTTTAGCTGTCTTAAATCAGCACACAAACACCATTGTCCATTAGGCTTAAGAACACTGTAACTGTACCAACAGGATACCAAGGGTTAACACCAGGGAACAATGTCCTGCATAGGGAATCAGCAATTCACAACCCAGCCAGTTTTCAGGTTTAAAACAGAATGTCATTTATTAAAAGGCTATGCCTAGTATTTATGCAGGTCTGACCCCCCCCCCCCCCAGATGGGGGTTGAAAGACTGTTGTACATTACATGGAGGGAACAAGCCCTTTGACATGATACAATAGAATTATATTACTTAAACACTTCAGCCACAAGACACTCTTGGCCCTTCTTATCACTTAGGCGTTTTCTCTCTGGAGGTGATCAAACAATAGAATGCTTAGCACTAATTAAATTATAGCTGGAGCCAGCAACTTGTGTTTAGAAAATAGTTTCTTAAAGCTAAACACAGTTAACTCCTTCAGTCCTGACAGAAGGGTCTGTCACACCAGCAACTTGTATTTAGAAAATAAAGTTAACGCTTTCAGTCCTGACCGAAGGGTCCATCACATAGCTCCCCCCTTGTGGAACACTCCGGCAGACCCAGCTTGACCCTTTGGCGGGTCAACCTGGGGATGACCGGACTAGGAGGTGGTAGGCATGTCAGTTTGCCAAGACAATCCATCTGTATTCCCGTTATGAGAGAGACTTCCTGTCCATACAAACAAGGGTTCAACTTCCTCAGTGCCCAGACTAGGGCTAAACAGTCCTTCAAAATCCCATCAGCTTCTTTACGAGTTTTCTGTACCTGCTCTTTATAGGTATCCACAATCCCTTCATACTGACATAGGGTGCCCTTGAGTTGCTGCACCTCTCTATGAGCCAGCGTCAGCTTCTCCTCAAGTGTCACTAAGTTTGTCTTTAAGGTTTCATGTTCCACTCTCAAGCTGGTGTTTTCTGCAGTCTGTCGGTGCAGCTTGTCTAGCAGAGATTCCTGTTCTAAACGTGCTTTTTCCTCTGCGCTCCTCTTCTCCTTCATCAGCGCATTGTAACGGGACTTCCACGTATCAATAGCGGATAGAGATTTACTGAGCTCAGCGTCCTGGGGCTTAGCAGCAGGGGGGTCAGTCTCTGCTGCACGGATCTGAGCACGGGTAGTCACAGGGTTAACATCAGCGGGACCCATGGGAGCATAGGCAGAAACAAGGGGGGCCAAGTTATTTCCAAGGAGAACATCAGCGGGTAAATCCTTCATGACCCCCACATTCACAGGTCTAGCGCCCACTCCCCAATCCAAATGTACCCTGGCAACAGGTAGGCAGAACACAGTGCCCCCTGCTACCCTCACAGCCACAGTGTCTCCAGTGTGCTGTTTCTCAGACACCAAGTTCTTTCGAAGCAAGGTCATGGTAGCACCAGTATCCCGTAGACCACTGACCTCCTTCCCATTCACTTTAACCAGTTGCCGGTTATTCCGGTGGGCAGCTTGCACAAGGTCTGCCTCATGTAGGATGCCCCAGCATTCTTGCGCCCCTACGTAGCGGGCCGCAGGCTGAGGGTTACGTGGGATTCCGCCGGCGGGTCTTCTCCAGGACTGTGCTTGGTTTGCTGCATTTAGGGGACACTCTGGTCTTTTGTGCCCTAGTTGCTTACATCCAAAGCACCGAATAGGTTGTGAGTAGCCCCGCAAATTGAACCGGGCTCTCTGAGGGTAGTTCGTGGCCAGAGGCCGTGTGGTATAGCGGTGCGCCGGGTGTTGGTAACTGGCAGCTGCTGGGGTGACTGGGGGTCTGTACTCCACTCTAGCAGGGGGCTTAGTGGTAGCAGTGTCCAGTTTGCGGGCATCCGTATACTCATCTGCCAAGCGAGCCGCTTCATGCAGGGTGGAGGGTTTACGGTCCCGAACCCACTCTCTAACTCCTGCGGGTAACTTGTCAAAGCAATGTTCCAACAGGAATAGCTGCAGCACCTCTTCCCCAGATACGGCTTGGCACCCCGCTATCCAGTGAGCTGCTGTGCGGTGCACCTTACATGCCCACTCAAGGTAGGAATCACCAGCTAATTTAACAGTGTCTCTGAACCGCCTTCGGTATGCCTCCGGTGTAACCGCATACCTGGAGAGCAGAGCCTCTTTTACAGTATTATAATCCCCGACTTCCTCATCTGGAATGGCCCGAAAAGCCTCACTGGCCCGGCCGGATAATTTTCCGGATAATATCGTGACCCAGTCTCCTGCGGGTACCTTGTGTAGTGCACATTGCCTCTCAAAATCCGCAAGGTACCCATCAATCTCTCCTTCTGTTTCCAGGAAGTTTTTAAAAGCTGCAAAATTTACTTTTCTCTTTTCCACTCGGGTTGCTGTGACTTGGGCTGCTGCAGCGCCGCTTTGGCGAAGTAGATTGGCCTCCACAGCTGCTATGACCCGGTCGATAATTTCCGCAGATGGGTTGGGGCCATAATGTGCCAGTCTTATTTTGACAGCCCGGTCAAAACTTGCTTCTTCGGGGGTTCTGTCTGATATGCTGAGCCCATTGGTTTCTACGGTCCCTGGTACTCTTTCCATCTTTGTCAGTATTGTAATAATCCCCCTCTTCCTGAGGTTACTGGCTTGTGTAGTTGCTCTTCTGGGCGATAAGGTTCATTCCGTCGCTTGCCACCAATTGTTACGGTACCAACAGGATACCAAGGTTAATACCAGATGAACAGATTATTATAAGAGCTATGCACCAGTCTGATAATACCTCTTTCTTCCAGGTTCCTTATGATTTCTGCGAGAGAATCATATGAGGCTAAAAGAAGTCTGTATTGTTTAACAAATACAGGTTGTGCATTGGGATCTGTTTGGATTCTTGCAATGTGCAAGTCTGTAGTACCACAGTCATAAGAATCCCTAGCAAAAATATCCTTGTACTTCATTAGGAGTTCTTGTAGCTGTTGGCGTTCATCATCGCTGGAACAGCCATTAGCTAAAGATATTTGCTCTTCGACTATTTGCTGAAATCCTGGAAAGATTTCAGGCTGTCCTATTTCATAGGATTCTTCCAACCTAGAGGTGAGGTCCCCTTGATTATAATTTACATTGCCCCCGTGACTCTGGGTATTGGGGTATTCTTGTTGTTTGATCGGCTGATCAAACACCAGGGAGGCTTCTTCAATTTTACAGATGCCTTCCGCTGAGCTGAAGGGATAAATAGACTGAATTGTAAATAGTCCCTCTGGCATAGATGCAAAGGTTTGTTCTATTAATTGTTCTTCAGTTAAGTATACTTTAGGTATTAGCCCAATTACATTATTCTGGAATCCAAAAGTGTAATAACTTGATTCCAGCGCATATCCTATGGTAGTTCCCTTGGATAAGGTTATATCCTGTGGGGTCATGTTATGCACAATAACATGTATTGGAATGGTTCCAAGATTTTCCATAGGAGTATGGGTTATTGTTATACCCAGATTTTGTATTCTATGGGAGAGGCAAATTAGTGTTTCAGAAGATTTTAATTTCTGACCTCTTTTTACCTGTAAGGATAAGAGGAATGTATCAGCCCCAGCACGGATTATAACATCGTTAGACACCTGCATATTCACAGCATATGGCAATTGCTGATTAGATTTCAGGGCTGCGTTTTCATCCTGAAATACTTCAGGGTCCCCCTTTAACCTGCTCCAGAGGCAAGAGTTAATTAAATCTATTTGTATGGCATATCTATGTAAGATATCATTGCCAATGTATATTTGATTATGGGGAGTATTTAAAACTAAAAACAGGTGCTTCGCTGACTTATTACCTATAGAGACAGATAATAAGCACTTAGCTGTGATGTTATAGCTTTCAAACCTGTCATCCAGGCTGTGGACACAGTGGTCTTGGGGAGAAAGGTATTTAATCACTTTAGGTTCAGCTATCTGCGCTAATAAGCCTTCGCTTATATAGCTAGCTTCCTGTTTTAAGTTCAATTTAGCATATTTGGTTTTTACCAAGGTCATGCACTTGCATAGGGATAAATAGATCATCCTTAACTCTTTCAATTCCTGCAAGGTATTGAGTGTGGCTTCCCCCTTTAGGGGATTTAGGGTTCCCCTTGTGGAGTGATATAGTTAATACATCACCGTCTAAGGAAATATTTGCTATCTTTCCAGGCGAAATTTTAAAAGTATTACCATCAGAGCCACTTAAAGGAGTCTGATCATCTATTTGTAAGATAGTGATTTCAGGTAAAGAGTTACCACGTGACAGTTATGTCGGGTGTGAGATATACCGGATTGCTCATAATTAATAGGCCTTTTTACTTGTGACCAAATTACATTATTTATGCAATCAATTATGGTGCTTAATCACTTTAGGAGGTCACTACCAATTATTAAACAATCTGTTGGCAGATCCACTATAATGACAGGGTGTCTTATTACCCTGTTCCCCAGCCTCAATTTTAACCATGCAGTACCGTAGACTTTTAGAGAGTCACCCCCAACACCTATTAGTGAACCATCAAATTCTTTTAGTTTAGGTTTGTGGGGTGTTAGCTCATTTAGCTGTGTGTAGTACCTGTGGGATAAGATAGTTGCCTGAGATCCAGTATCAATTAATCCCATGATAGGGTTGGAAACTGAATCCTGGAGCTCAGCTAATACATAATATCTCCCTGCAGCTTCTACCATTTCACACATAAAATTGGCATTATCATACATCTGTGGGCTTTGCCACGTGTTACCTGAATTTGCCGTGTTACCTGATTCAGAAGAAACTTAATTCTTACCAGTCCATACATCTGTAATAGGATCGATTGGGTTCCTGTGTACTGCATCTGTGGAAATAAGGTTAAGAGAATTCTGCAAAGGAAGAGGTTGCTCGTCATCACAGCTAAATCGTCCATTTCCGGTCTGTAGGGAGAGAATATGATTAGTACCATTATTGACAGGTAATACTGCAGTATTTATGATTGTGCCTGTGGCCCACTGCTGGCCACTGGCTGTACCCCTAAAAAGGATTATTAGGTTTCCGAACCATAAAAGCTTGACTCATATTAGTAAATAGTGTACATAATTGACTAACTTGTGTGCTGAGTTGGCCCACTTGAATGGACAAGTTATCTTTACCCATGGACCGATTTTTTGATGTCCCAGGGTATTGATTCCTGGATCCTTGGGATCCCTCAGAATCATAGCTATTGTTCCTATTTTTACGTGGTTGTCTTTGGGGTTCAACTTGTTCAGCGTTAGTATTTTGGGGAGCACTATTTACTTGGGGTGTCTGGTTACCCTGAGAGTATTTTTGCCACTTTTGGTATTTATTTTTACGGGGATACCAATTATTTTGTGGGTGTTCATCTCTTTGGGAATAATTATTTACCTGGGTATGCCCCCTATTTTGAGTATAATCTCTCTGCACCTCAGCCCGTGTTGGGGGAGGGGCAGAGTTAAAACTTTGTAGGGATGGCCTGTTTTCTCGGGCCACCTCTGCATAGGATTTTTTTTAGAATCCAAATTGAGGGGGCTAGGTGACACCCTAGTTTCTGCCACAATTTTGGTTTTGGGCTTTGGTTCCCTTTTAACCCCCTGTTCACCGGACTGCTGAATAGAGTATAACGTCCAATGAGCAGTGCTCATCAAAATCTCTACCTAAATTAAGTTTGATGGGCGTGGGTAATGCTTCAAAAATAAATTCACAAATTCTGAGCATTCAAATATGGGATAATCTTCAGCCATACTGTACGCACTTTTTAGTACAGAAAGTAATTCTATGGGGCTTGGATTCACACTACATTTTAAACCGTATACAGCTATTTTTGCTGAAGTTTTAGTGCAATATTGTCCTAATTCTTTTCTGTACTGTCGTTTTGTCTCATTCCAGGAACGAATATTCATATCCTTTAGTGAAGCAAATAATTTGTGATATTTATTTTAAAATACCCAGGGCAGAAATTCAATTTTTGACTGCGCACTTGTAACATTCATAATGGATAAAGCATTTTCATAAGTCGCTAAGTGGTCAATTATAGAATTGGTTCCCTTGTTGGAGAACTTAGGTACTGCACTACTTAATTACCCCTTACGTATATTAGTACTACATGGGCTATTTGGGTAGCTGGCTCCACCCTCTGACTCACTATAATCACTATCCTCCCCCTCTGAAGTGTAGCAGTTCTCTGAATTTAAAACATGAGGTGATTGTCTATGTGGGAAGTTTATCTCTGAGCCAATCAGTGACCTGTGTTTAAATTCTTCCCTAAAGTTTTGTAGTTCATTCCTGATATATTCCTTAAGGGAGTTAGAATTATCTGTATTATTCTCATTGCTAATAGAGGGGTTTTCATTATGATGATATAATTTAAACCACTTAATTCTCTTTGGCTTTGTGCAAGTTGTTTATTTAACTCTTGTATTTTGGCTAGTAAATTTAAGTTGTGCTTATCTAAGCCAGCCATGTCTTGTTTAAATGTAACAATTTAATTTTCAGCTATATTTAAATTCTCTTCGCATCTGCGTGATGAGCGAATATAATTGTTTAACTCCTGTAATTGCAATTCCTTCTCTATGAGGTATAGCGACATTTCGTCCATAATGCATATTATGAGGGGCCACGATTTTAGTATTAACTCATCTTGCGTCTTAGAGTTTTTGCATTTATTAATTTTGGATAATTCTTGGAACAATTCACTTTTTTCATTCCACCTTCCATCATCAATAGCGATATTT
The DNA here is from genome assembly GCF_027579735.1 of Bombina bombina. Classification (NCBI taxonomy): domain Eukaryota; kingdom Metazoa; phylum Chordata; class Amphibia; order Anura; family Bombinatoridae; genus Bombina; species Bombina bombina. The sequence goes on along the minus strand of NW_026511871.1, from coordinate 3,117,141 downwards.
TTAGCCTTAATTGCAAGCATATCCATATAATCATTTAAATCACCCGCAATATTAGACCTCTTTTTAATGTAGCCTATAATGTCCATCTTAAGGACCTCCCCCTGAGTGAGGGGTAACCTTGGGGAACATATTTCAACACTATGTATAGAATTAATTAATTGATTAACTTCTAGTAATAGACATTATTATATTGGCTTAGTATTTAGTAAATTTAAAATGTCAATACAATTTTGACCAACAAGAGAAAACATTTTTATATTTTTTTTAAAAATGTTAATATTAATTTTGAAATATGAAAAATCAATTTTTAAATTTTTTTTTAATAATATTTCAAGATATTAATTTTGAAATATTTAATCACAAAAAAATTAATATATATTTTTTCCCTTTTTAATAATTTCTATATACTACAAATATATCGTATCAATGTGATAAATATTAATAATATTTCAGCAGTGTGCCTCCAAATAATATGTCAGTATATGGTCGAGTTATAATACAATATATTTAATAATTATTATTTAAACAAATCCCCAATAAAATGCATTTACAAAACAATTAAAATTAATGTAAATTCCTAAATTCTTTATATTAGTTAAATTTATAAACACATTGAATTATATTTCTAGAAAACCAGATATGAATCAAACTATACAAGTTTAAACTGTTACAATATTCTTTACAATCTGAATTGCATTTCCCCAGATCCATATATAGACATTTAATACAGTCTAAGGCATTTATTTAATGTTTGAGATTTAAACATACGTTGTGATTCAAAAATGAATTTAAAAATTATAATGCAAAACATGTGTCTCTGCTTAGCTAATCTTCATCTAGATGTAACATCTAGAATTTGTGGATTCAACAAAATAGGGACAATTTAATACCTAGGTGATATTTAGTCATCTCTCCAGCCAAACTGGTTCTCCAAATCTCATTAGGCCTCAAAGGAAAATCTTAGACATCATGTCTGTTTATTCACAGGGGTTCCTGGGAAGGCTATCCAACAATGATCTATTATGATCTATTAGAAGTTACCTTTCTTCTGAGACCGTGATCAAATGCTCTTTAGATGTGACCTTATCTCTTATAGTTCTAGGACCAATGTTGTTGTTTTTTATATAACTATGCAAACAATTCCATTTATGAATGAGAGAGGGGGGTTGGTTTACACAGCCAAGAATCATTTGGTAGAGTAAATACAACTGCTGACCCCAGTTTCATTTGGGGTTTTACAAATAAAATGAATTATTTGGTGTATACAACCATATATATATATTACATAATATATATATATATATATATATATATATATATATATATATATATATATATATATATATATATATATATATATAATTTAATAAAATTTACAGATATCCTGACACTCTTGTGAAATAAAGTTTTTCACAGGCATTTTTAGCAGATCACAGGTAACACCCGAAAAGAGAAAACATATAGTTCTATTTTAAAAGGTGTTTAAACCATCAATAATACTAACCTAAATAATTGAAGGAGATAAAAGGGGAAAAAATAATTAAGTGAACAAAGTAAAGCAAGGAAGCCTTTTAATGATATTTTCCCCCCAAAATTGGCTAAAGCAATGGAAGCATACAGTATTAAATTGAGGAAAAAATATAAAAATATTTAAAATTGTTATTGTTTAGAAGAAGTGGGGGGAATCCGATTAATCTTAATGTGCATTTTAAGGCAAATAAATGTGTTAGGGTTTAATGCTAGGGTTGCTGAAACTATCCAATGACCACGAGTCACATAATAGGTAATCGATCTGCGAATAAAAGTTATGGGCCTTAGAATAGTGCGTAAAATCTTTTTTTAAAGGTGATAGGCACCTCCAGATATCATATAGATTATGTTGATACATAAGTTTGCGGAAGGCATTGGAAGTCGAGGAAATATTTCTGTCCGTTTGTGTCGTCAAAGTGGATTGCTTGTCTCATAATGGGTCCCATACTAAGTTATAATCCCCCCGATCACCAAGTGTCCTCTTTTAAGTTGGTCAATGTGGGTCAAAAGCTTATGGAGGAAGGGTATTTGCTTAGTGTTTGAGGTGTTAACTGAAACTAAAGTATACAGAACATCGTTAAGTTTACAGACAACTATGAGAAATCGTCCCTCGTCATCTCTTTCAGCATATTCTAGTTTGTAGGTTAAAACTTTGCTAATTAGACTAGCTAGCCCTCTTTTTTTTCCCTTCAGTGTTAGATGCTAACTCACATATTGGGTAATGTTGGGAGTTGTTGATGCCCTGGGAACCCCCGTCCAGTGTGTCTCTTGGAGAAATAGCAAATGTGTTATGCGTTAGTAGGTAGCGCAACAGGAGTGTTCATTTTATAGGGAAGTTTAGCCCCTGGGCATTTAGAGTGGCTAATCTAATTAGTGCCATGATACCAGAGGGATGGGTAGAGGAGGAGGGGGATTTATGAGGGCCTATTGAGGTTGGGTAAAGGTCTCGTATCGACCAGGTGCAGTAAGCTAGACAACTGAGTATCTCTTCAGGTATGGAGTCTCGAGAGCCTTAGAGACTATTTCAAAGTGATAAATATACACTTTTGCAATGAGTGTTCTGACAGGGGTGTACCTAGAGGAACACAGCTAAATTATTGTGGGGGGGAGATTAGCAGAGAGGAGCCTTGCCCCTCGCCAGTCCCTTATAACAGTAATATAGCATACTTTACTATATATATAATGTGTTAGTCAGCAGGTAGGGCTACGTAACCCAAACAGGGAAAAGGTAAGAAACAAAAATTAAAGGAAGAAAGAAAAACACCAACGTAACATTTGTGTAACATTTGTCAACCATCCCTAGTGGGTATCCCAACAGAACCCGGATAAGCCTACAGCAACAATACATCCCTATGTAGTGAGTTGTTCTTTTTTTGCATTGTTGTTGTGGCCTTTCCCTCCCTTCCCCCTAAATGTGCAAATGACAAATCTGGGTACCATGAAAACTCGTTCTACCCCTCGCGGGGAGCGAGTTAGGAAGGGGGGGAGGCTTCTAGACTTGGTGTTTTGTTAAATACAGAACCTTTGTTGAAACTACATACATTAAATAACATTCCTTCTAAATCCAGCTAGGCCATGGGATCCCTCCCGAGAGGGCACAGATCAGTATCTAGCTTTCGAAGATTCTAACTTGTCAGGCACCTCCCAGCGATTGAAGAAAGAATGGGACAGGCGCAGCCTGACTCAAGTGAAGCACAATTTATTCAGTGGTAAGTGCGCTATACAAATGGCTACTTACAAAATTAAAAACAAATTAGCCATATCATGGATTCCACATAGGTGATGCTGCAGGAGTCCACAAGAAAGTCCTTGAACATAAAGGCAATATCTCTACGCGTTTCGTCTGGGTTCGCCCAGACTTTGTCAATAGTGAATGTATAAGGTGCTCCAACCGGCTTTTAAAGGAGCCAATACAGGTAAGGTGCAAATGGCAACCTATCAGGTTTTACCAAGACAGGTGCATACAATTACATGTTTCTCCATATGTTATAATTACATAAAGTTTAGTAATTTTTGTGTACATTTGATTGTTCATATTGTAATTAATAGGATTTGACATCTGTAAGAATAAAAAGCATCTTGAAAAAACATCATACATTTTTTTCCCCATAAAACGTTTCCTCATAAAAAACTTAATGAAAAAATTAATAACAGTAAAAGACTGAAAACTAAAAAGCACATAAAGAATGAATGGTGCAAATAAATATAATTATAATTATAAAATCTCCCAGCGATTGCTACTGCTGTCCATGCTCATTGAAGGGAGTCAAAACATAGGGTGGGTGGAGGACCTATGTGTAGTAGTTTTCAACTTAGTGTTAACTATCTAGTATGTAGGAATTTGACCGCACCTAATAGAACTGTATGTGACCATTAACATTCACCTAGATTTAGAGTTTGGAGTTAGCCGTCAAAAGCAGCGTTAAGGGGTCCTAACGCTGCTTTTTACCGCCCACTGGTATTTAGAGTCAGGCAGGAAAGGGTCTAACGCTCACTTCCCTACTGCGACTCCAGGCTACCGCAGATCCCCTTACGCCAATTGCCTATCCTATCTTTTCAATGGGATCTGCCTAACGCCGGTATTTGGAGTCTTGGGAGAAGTGAGTGGTACAGCCTCTACCGACAAGACTCCTACCAACAAAAAAGTCAGTAGTTAAGAGCTTTATGAGCTAATGCGTGAATATAAAGCTCTTAACTACTGTGCTACAAAGTACACTAACACCCATAAACTACCTATGTACCGCTAAACCGAGGCCCCCCCACATCGCCGCCACTATAATAAAATTTGTTAACCCCCTAATCTGCCGACCGGACACCGCCGCCACCTACATTATACCTATAAACCCCTAATCTGCTGCCCCTAACATCGCCGACCCCTATATTATATTTATTAACCCCTAATCTGCCCCCCCCCAACGTCGCCGCTACCTAACTACACTTATTAACCCCTAATTTGCTGACTGGACCTCACCGCCACTATAATAAATGCATTAACCCCTAAACTGCAGCACTCCCGCCTAGCAAACACTATAATAAATGTTATTAACCCCTAATCTGCCCTCCCTAACATCGCCGCCACCTACCTACAATTATTAACCCCTAATCTCCCGCCCGCACCATCGCCGCTACTATAATAAAGTTATTAACTCCTAAACCTAACTCTAACCCTAACCCTAACACCCCCTAACATAAATATAATTTAAATGAAACAAAATAATATTCCAAAAATTAACTAAATTAATCCTATTTAAAACTAAATACTTACCTATAAAATAAACCCTAATATAGCTACAATATAACTAATAATTACATTGTAGCTATTTTAGGATTTGTATTTATTTTACAGGCAACTTTGTATTTATTTTAACTTGGTACAATAGCTATTAAATAGTTAATAACTATTTAATAGCTACCTAGTTAAAATAAGTACAAAATTACCTGTAAAATAAATCCTAACCTAAGTTACACCTAACACTACACTATCATTAAACTAATTAAATAAATTACCTACAATTAGCTAAACTAAAATACAATAACATAAACTATTCTATAATACAAAAAAAACAAACACTAAATTACAAAAAATAAAAAAGAATTACAAGAAGTTTAAACTAATTACACCTAATCTAAGCCCCCTAATAAAATAAAAAGCCCCCCAAAATAAAAAATTCCCTACCCTATTCTAAACTACCAAAGTAATCAGCTCTTTTACCAGCCCTTAAAAGGGCTATTTGCGGGGCATTGCCCCAAAGTAATCAGCTCTTTTACCTGAAAATAAAAATACAATACCCCCCCAACATTACAACCAACCACCCACATACCCCTACTCTAACCCACCCAAACCCCCCTTAAAAAAACCTATCGCTAACCCCCTGAAGATCATCCTACCTTGAGTCGTCTTCACCCAGCCGAGCCGAATTCTTCATCCAAGGTGCGCAGAGGAGGTCCTCCATCCAGCAGAAGTGTTCATCCAGGCGGTGTCTTCAATCTTCATCCATCCGGAGCGGAGCCATCTTCAAAGGAGCCGACGCGGAGCCATCCTCTTCAACCGACAACTTCCCGTCGAATGTAGGTTCCTTTAAGGGATGTCATCCAAGATGGCGTCCCTTCAATTCCGATTGGTTGATAGAATTCAGCCAATCGGAATTAAGGTAGAAAAAATCTGATTGGCTGATGCAATCAGCCAATCAGATTGAAGTTAAATCTGATTGGCTGATCCAATCAACCAATCGTATTGAACTCGCATTCTATTGGCTGATCGGAACAGTTATTAACTATTTAATAGCTATTGTACCTAGGTAAAATAAATACAATGTTGCCTGTAAAATAAATATAAATCCTAAAATAGCTACAATGTAACTATTAGTTATATTGTAGCTATATTAGGGTTTATTTTATAGGTAAGTATTTAGTTTTAAATAGGATTAATTTAGTTAATTTTAGGAATATTATTTCGTTTCATTTAAATTATATTTATGTTAGGGTTAGGGTTAGAGTTAGGTTTAGGAGTTAATAACTTTATTATAGTAGTGGCGATGGTGCGGGCAGGAGATTAGGGGTTAATAATTGTAGGTAGGTGGCGGCGATGTTAGGGAGGGCAGATTAGGGGTTAATACTATTTATTCTAGTGTTTGCGAGGCGGGAGTGCGGCGGTTTAGGGGTTAATACATTTATTATAGTGGCGGCGAGGTCCGGTCGGCAGATTAGGAGTTAATAAGTGTAGGTAAGGTAGCGGCGACGTTGGGGGGCAGATTAGGGGTTAATAAATATAATATAGGGGTCGGCGGTGTTAGGGGCAGCAGATTAGGGGTTCATAGGGATAATGTAGGTTGCGGCGGTGTCCGGAGCGGCAGATTAGGGGTTAATAATATAATGCAGGTGTCAGCGATAGCGGGGGCAGCAGATTAGGGGTTAATAAGTGTAAGATTAGGGGTGTTTAGACTCGGGGTTCATGTTAGGGTGTTAGGTGCAGACTTAGAGAGTGTTTCCCCATAGGAAACAATGGGGCTGCGTTGGGAGATGAACGCTGCTTTTTTACAGGTGTTAGGTTTTTTTTCAGCCCAAACTGCCCCATTGTTTCCTATGGGGATATCGTGCACGAGCACGTTTTTCCAGCTTACCGCTACCGTAAGCAACGCTGGTATTGAGGGTTGAAGTGGAGCTAAATTAGGCTCAACGCACCCTTTTTTGAGCCTAACACAGCCCCTCAGACAATTCTAAATACCAGTGTTGTCTTAAGGGTGCGCTGGGAAAAAAAGCAGCGTTAGCTACGCGGGTTTTTACTGACAAAACTCTAAATCTAGCGGATTATTTCTTATAAGTGTAGTAATTTGTTCTGGCGCGGACATTGAAGTGCATCTCGCTAATCATTGGATACAATAATAAGCTTATGTTAATTCTTAGGATATCTCAGGTCCTAGAGAGGGGGGAGATCAACAGATTCTTTAACTATATTTAGCTAAACATGTTTGTAAGGACACATCATTCTGATCAACAGTTCAAACATTAATAACAATAAGAAATAATGATGCTAACTTGTATTTTAGTCTCTCAAACAACTATCTAGGTTTCAGTTATAACAGTCACTATATAGATATTGTTGTTCTCATCCATCTTCATCTGTTCTTTGAGATCTCTTCCGGGGACTGTTTGGGTATCCCGCTGCAGAAAAGTCCCTTGTCCCCTGCAAAGGAATACAGCGTGCCTGCAAGTAGGTTCTTTATATTGTCTCAGTGGGATTCGGGTCTCTAGACCCTGGAGGTTTTTTTCATGACACTAGCAGATCTTTGCGGGAGTGGTCTCCATGCTGGTGCTGATTCAATTCACTGGCTGTAGTTGAGTTCGTAGAAGGTCCTTCTGGGTCTGGTGGAAGACAGTCCCATCTCTGGAGCAGTTCCCGTGCTTGTTGTGGGGTGGAGGCTATGTATTATTGACCCTCTATTGTTATGAAGAGCCTCACTGGAAACCCCCACCTATATTTAAGGCCCTTGTCTCTCATTATCTTGGTATATGGTTTGGTTTGTAATGCCTGCGGAGCTGGAGCATGTGAGGCGAAAGGTCTGGGTAGATTTGAAGCTCAGCAAATTTGTCCGGCAGGTCCTTGTCTTTAACCAAGGCTCTGAGAAGTTTGTCCCGGAAGATATAATAGTGGAGCCTGGCATTTACATCTCTTGGCTTTCCTTCATCAGCTGATATTGGCCTGTGTGCCCGGTGGGCTCTGTCAATAAGGGTTTCATTGCAAAGAGTAGTCCCTAATATCGCCTTAAAAAGGTCTTGCAGGTAGTTCTCAAGGTCCTGAGGTAGGACAGTCTCTGGGACCCCCTTGATGCGGATGTTGTCACTGCACGATCTATCCTCAATATCGGCTAGCTTCATCTCCAGGTCTGAAATTTGACCGGCTAAGTTCTGCCAATAGCTTAGAAGGTTGGTATGATCTATCTTCAGATCCTCTTGTTTGCGCTCTAACGCCTCAGTACGCTCTCCAATAATGCCAATGTCTCTTTTTAAGGCAGCATGGGATCTGTCAAATTTTCTTGACAGGGACTCATGATGGGAGGCCAATAGCAATTTGATAGAGTCTATCATGTTTTTGGAAAGGCTGTCGGTTGTAGGAAGGTGAGAGATCTGTTGCAATAAAGTCGTGCTTAGCTGGGCATCTGAGAGACTTCCAGTGTCTGAGCCCTTGTCTTCAGAGCCCATGTGAGCCATTCTAGCTGGGCGCTGAAAGTGATCTACTACTGTTCTTTTGGGTGTGGAGTGGGGTTTCTGCTTCCGCTTATACGCATGAGACATTATACAGTAGGTGCAACAGGTATGTCTTATTGAGAACCTTGTTTGCTGTAGGTATGCTACTTTGAGCTCATGGACTGGCGGGGGTACAGGCTTTTAGTTTTTATTTACATGCTGTGGCGGTCCAGTATCTCAAATGAGAAAAAAATTACTGAAATTTTAACAGACACTGGCTTTCCTCAAAGAAATGTATCCTCACTGGGAGCTGTGGGGGTGAGCTATTGAAAATGTTCTCCCTGCCCCAGGCCTAGATCAGCTGGATAAGACTAGAGTGGCTCCTCTCAGTTGCCCCTGCTGATTGTATGAGTGTAAGAAATGTTTGAAATAGCCAATGTGGAGTGTATGGACACTCCTAATGTCTAGCAAGTTGTTATTATTGGTTTTTATAGGGGAGCCTGGCTACTGCTTATCTTGCAAGGATTTTGCTGCTACCTTAGATTTTTAGGGCTAGACAACCTCCCTCTATGTCTTAGCTAAGCCTCTCGCCCCATTCAGCTCTCAAGAGGCATATTATTAATAGCCCAGTGTAACACAATCTCTTCTTGTGCTGCCTGATAGGTGGCTGCTGCAGTGTGTGTGAGGGGATCCTTAACAGCCTCCTGTTTTAGGGAAAGTCACTTCCATTGTTTATATGGGGCACTGTGTCGGTGTTGGCTCTCAGGAGCTTCAATGCTGCTAATCCGATCAGCGGTGAAGTGATTGGGAGCGTGGGGCCCTTCTGGTATCTTCCGGTCGCCATGTGGGAAATGTAGGCCTGTCACTGCCGGGTGTCTATTTTGTGGCTGTGGCCTCAACAGGTGCCTCAGGAGAGCTCAAGGCAGACTGACTGCAAGCTCTGTATTCCATCTCAAAGAAGAGGATGCTCCGTTTCCCCAGCCGCGGTCCCTGGTATAGGCAAACCCCTCAGCTTGCGGTAGTGTGGAGCGCTGTTTGTGTCCGATCACTCAGAGTAGGTCGGCGAGTGGCCCCACTGCTCAGACAAGTGTGGGTGATCTTTTAAGACCAGATTTCTTTTTTTTTTTTAGGTAATTTTAAAACTGATTTGCGCTAAACTTGCTATGGAGCAGCAGCCATAGACGTCCGCTCAGCTTGTTGGCTAACTCCGCCCCCTATTTTTCTGGGTTTTTTTTATCAGGATAAGGACGTGCTTTGTATTAGCTATTCCTTTCTTCCTAAGATGGTATCTACATATAATAGAATTCTTAGGGGCTGGTCAAAAAGAAGAAACCACAATTTCTTGATTGATAAGGAGTGTCTTCTCCACAACCTGGATGATATAAGAGTTCTGAAGGATTATGAGGAAGCCACAAAAGATTTCAGACTTTCTTCTTCTCTTTTTGTTTTTCTGAGCCTCATAAAGGTCAGAAAGATATGTCAGTTACTTTAGCAGCTTGGCTTAGAGCTTTAATTTGCAAGCCTTATTTGGTTGCAGGGACCCCCCCCCCCCTCAATCACAATACTGTTCATTCCACTAGAGCAGTTGCTGCATCTTGGGCCTTTAAAGGAACACTGAACCCAATTTTTTCTTTCTTGAGTCAGATAGAGCATGCAATTTTAAGCAACTTTCTAATTTACTCCTGTTATAATTTTTTCTTCATTCTCTTGCTATCTTTATTTGGAAAAGAAGACATCTAAGCTTTTTTCTTGGTTCAGAACTCTGGACAGCACTTTTTTATTGGTGCATGAAATTATCCACCAATCAGCAAGGACAACTAAGGTTGCTCACCAAAAATGGGCCGGCATCTAAACTTACATTCTTGCATTTCAAATAAAGATACCAAGAGAATAAAGAAAATGTGATAATAGGAGTAAATTAGAAAGTTGCTTAAAATTTCATGCTCTATCTGAATCCCGAAAGAAAAAAATTGGGTTCAGTGTCCCTTTAAGAATGGCTTCAGTTTGATCATATTTGTGAGGTTGCAACTTGGTCTTCTTTATACACGTTTTTGAAGTTTTATCACTGATGTGTATGCTTCTTCTTCTTAAGCTACTTTTTGTAGGAAAGTTTTGTGGGCAGTAGTGACTTATTAGTAACATCCTGCCGTCAGTTTGTCTCCCTACTTCACTGTGGTCTCGTAGATTCTACTGCTTAGGTATTGATTCCATGATGGTGAGAGTCCATAAGCGGGGCCTTTCTTTTTGTTCAGGTGGCGGCAGTACTTGTTTTTGCACTTCTTGACAGTGTATGAGTTTGTGAGAATCGCACACTCTAACTGTCAGTATGTAGAAGACACCTACACAATAGTACTCAGTAACTTAAGTAATGAGAGTGTATGAGTTTGTGAGAATTGCACACACTAACTGTGAGTATGTAGGAGACACCTACACAATAGTACTCAGTAAGTAATGAGAGTGTATGAGTTTGTGAGAATCGCACACACTAACTGTGAGTATGTAGGAGACACCTACACAATAGTACTCAGTAAGTAATGAGAGTGTATGAGTTTGTGAGAATCGCACACACTAACTGTGAGTATGTAGGAGACACCTACACAATAGTACTGAATAACTTAAGTAATGAGAGTGTATGAGTTTGTGAGAATCGCACACACTACCTGTCAGTATGTAGGAGACACCTACACAATAGTACTCAGTAAGTAATGACAGTGTATGAGTTTGTGAGAACCGCACACTCTAACTGTCAGTATGTAGAAGACACCTACACAATAGTACTCAGTAACTTAAGTAATGAGAGTGTATAAGTTTGTGAGAATTGCACACACTAACTGTGAGTATGTAGGAGACACCTACACAATAGTACTCAGTAAGTAATGACAGTGTATGAGTTTGTGAGAATCGCACACACTACCTGTCAGTATGTAGGAGACACCTACACAATAGTACTCAGTAAGTAATGACAGTGTATGAGTTTGTGAGAATCGCACACTCTAACTGTCAGTATGTAGAAGACACCTACACAATAGTACTCAGTAACTTAAGTAATGAGAGTGTATGAGTTTGTGAGAATTGCACACACTAACTGTGAGTATGTAGGAGACACCTACACAATAGTACTCAGTAACTTAAGTAATGAGAGTGTATGAGTTTGTGAGAATTGCACACACTAACTGTGAGTATGTAGGAGACACCTACACAATAGTACTGAATAACTTAAGTAATGAGAGTGTATGAGTTTGTGAGAATCGCACACTCTAACTGTCACTATGTAGAAGACACCTACACAATAGTACTCAGTAACTTAAGTAATGAGAGTGTATGAGTTTGTGAGAATCGCACACACTGTCAGTATGTAGGAGACACCTACACAATAGTACTGAATAACTTAAGTAATGACAGAGTATGAGTTTGTGAGAATCACACACACTAACTGTCAGTATGTAGGAGACACCTACACAATAGTACTCAGTAACTTAAGTAATGACAGTGTATGAGTTTGTGAGAATCGCACACACTACCTGTCAGTATGTAGGAGACACCTACACAATAGTACTGAGTAACTTAAGTAATGACAGTGTATGAGTTTGTGAGAATCGCACACACTACCTGTCAGTATGTAGGAGACACCTACACAATAGTACTCAGTAACTTAAGTAATGACAGTGTATGAGTTTGTGAAAATCGCACACACTACCTGTCAGTATGTAGGAGACACCTACACAATAGTACTGAATAACTTAAGTAATGACAGTGTATGAGTTTGTGAAAATCGCACACACTACCTGTCAGTATGTAGGAGACACCTACACAATAGTACTCAGTAAGTAATGACAGTGTATGAGTTTGTGAGAATCGCACACACTAACTGTGAGTATGTAGGAGACACCTACACAATAGTACTGAATAACTTAAGTAATGACAGTGTATGAGTTTGTGAGAATCGCACACAATAACTGTCAGTATGTAGGAGACACCTACACAATAGTACTGAATAACTTAAGTAATGACAGTGTATGAGTTTGTGAGAATCGCACACACTAACTGTGAGTATGTAGGAGACACCTACACAATAGTACTCAGTAACTTAAGTAATGACAGTGTATGAGTTTGTGAAAATCGCACACACTACCTGTCAGTATGTAGGAGACACCTACACAATAGTACTCAGTAAGTAATGACAGTGTATGAGTTTGTGAGAATCGCACACACTAACTGTCAGTATGTAGAAGACACCTACACAATAGTACTCAGTAAGTAATGACAGTGTATGAGTTTGTGAGAATCGCACACACTAACTGTGAGTATGTAGGAGACACCTACACAATAGTACTGAATAACTTAAGTAATGACAGTGTATGAGTTTGTGAGAATCGCACACACTAACTGTGAGTATGTAGGAGACACCTACACAATAGTACTCAGTAAGTAATGACAGTGTATGAGTTTGTGAGAATCGCACACACTAACTGTGAGTATGTAGGAGACACCTACACAATAGTACTGAATAACTTTTTTTTTTTTTTTTAAATAGCTTTTTATTGACCATAACAGAATGCAATTCCATACCTTTAAAGTCACAGAGGCAGAACAAGAAAAAAAAAAAAAAGAAAAACCATATCACACAATGGTTCCAAGGAGTTATACAGTTAATTCCTGCATTATCGTTAATTACAACTTTCAATAAACATTTATATGAAAAAACCAAAACAAATACTATTACCAGTAAACTTACAAGAAACTTGCATTAACTTGCATTCCGTATGGTATTTTCCTTGATAAATAGAACTAAAACAAAAAGACTGGGAAAACGAGATAAAAAAAAAAACAAAACAAAAAAAAACAACCAAACAAGCCTCCACACCCCTCCAAACTTCCCACCCCCCCCCCCCCAATTCTACTCTTGTCATTAATCAGGGAATTCGCAGTTTGCTATGGCGGTTTCCATATAGATAGAGCCCTTAAATGGAGAAATGATTGGTTTTTGTATTTCTGTAGGGAAGCTGTAGATTATGCTTTTCCATTTATAGAAGAATTGTTTAATTCTATGCTCTGAATCTATTGATGTATCCATTTGTTCTAGGATTAATTGGTTTTTGAGTTTTTGTATAAATTCTTTCAGGCTTGGAACTTGATGCGATTTCCAATGTTTCAAAATCAGTAATCTACCCGTAATGATTAGCGTATTTAATTGGCGGATATTTTTATATGCTAACTCCTCCTGGTTTATTAAAAAGAAAATGTTCTTATCATTAAATTGTATCTTGCTTTGATTTATTTTGCTTGCCCAGTTTGTTATTTTAAACCAGAATTTTTTAATTTTTGTACAGCTCCAAAAACAATGATCTAAGTCAGCGTTAATAGTTTTACAGTTGTGACAACGTGCCAATGTGAGGTGTAATATAAACGCGATTTATAATTTTCATGTGTGATTCTCTCCACGGTGAAGCAATTGTTGCTCTGTCTACCAGATTAAAACTAGTCTGTATTTTTTCAGTTGAAACTTGCCAAATGTCGGCTATTCTTTGAATATTGCGCTGTCCATACGTGCTATTAATTATTTTGTAGATGGTTGAGATACTATACTTCCCTGCCCTAAAGAGAATTATGGCCGGGTCCATTTTATCCCATGTCTCTACCATTATATTTGTCTGTAGTGTTCCCTGGAGATAGTGTCTTATTTGCAGGTATGCGTAAAATTCTTTGCTTGTTAACTCAAATTCCTGCTGTATTTGAGAGAAAGACTTACAGACCTTTAAGTCATCCTCTATTAGTTGATTTACCTTAATTAATCCTTTCGCTGCCCAGTTTTTAAAATTTTTAGATTCTATTCCTGGTGTAAAATTAGGGTTTCCTTGAATAGGAAGGTATTTTGAGTAGGTTACTGATATGTTTAATTGTATAAGAATCTTTTGCCATGCCTTAATTACCATTTGTATGGCCGGGAACTGTTTAATTTTATGTGGACATTTGTCGATAGTATGCAACAGAGCGCAAAGAGAATATGGGGCTACCAAAATCTCTTCCAAGGGTAAAACCGTATAGTGGTCCGTCTTTGCTAGCCAATCCAGTGCAATCTTCGCGATACAGGATACGTTATAAGTCTCAATATCTGGTAAAGCACAGCCCCCATCTCTTCTAGAAAAAGAAAGTTTTTTAAGTGATATAGCCCGTCTTTTCTTGGCCCACAAAAATTGGATACACGCTTGTTTATACAATTTAAGATCCGGCTTTTTTATCAAAATAGGTAGATTTTGCATTAAGTATAGCAATTTGGGAAACAGCAACATTTTGATTAAGTTAATTTTACCGGTAAGGTTGAGTTTAAATTTTGCCCATTTTTTCATGTCATGTTTTATTTTAAGAAAGATTGGGGGGTAATTGAGATCATACCAATCTTTAAAATTAGTCGAAAGTTTAATACCAAGATAGGTAAAAAAAACCTTTTGCTTCCTTAAAAGAAGAAGATTGCACTGAATTCTTATTTTTACATAGCCAAAAGATTTCTGACTTTAATGAGTTGATTTTGTAGCCAGAAAATGTGCCAAAATCTTGTAATATTTTATGTAAAATTGGTATAGATTTTTTGTGTGTTGGCGGTTAGAACTAATAAGTCGTCAGCATATAGTAGTGTCGTTACCCGCCTTTTACCTATCTTGATCCCTTCCAGATCTTTTCTCAATATTATGGCGAGGGGTTCTAATGCCAGGTTAAACAAGTAGGCAGACAATGGGCATCCTTGTCTAACCCCTTTGTATATAGGGAAATATTTCGAAAGAGTATCATTTATTATGACGACAGCTACTGAGTAACTTAAAGGGACATTAAACACTTTGAGATGGTAATATAAAATTATAAATTGTATATATAAAACAACTCTGCAATATACTTTCATTCATTATTTTGTCCTCTTTGCCTGTAATTCCATTTTGAAATTGGGAGCTTTTCAGTTCCTGTTAGAAATGGAAGTGCAGAACACTGTTAAATCAAGCACAACCATTGGCTGCACACTCTAATGACCTATTTATAACTGTCTCTAATTGGCCACAGCAGAGAAGGTAACACAAGTTACAACATGGCAGCTCCCAGTGTTTTATAGACACTAAAACTTTAGACTTATTTTGTCACTTTTTAAACAACTAATGAAACTTTAAAAAATACATCTACATGTTAGTCATGGACTAATCTTTTCTTTGAATGCATCATTCTATCTTGCATGTATTTAGTGTTTAATGTCCCTTTAAGTAATGAGAGTGTATGAGTTTGTGAGAATCGCACACTCTAACTGTCAGTATGTAGGAGACACCTACACAATAGTACTGAGTAACTTAAGTAATGAGAGTGTATGAGTTTGTGAGAATCACACACACTAACTGTCAGTATGTAGAAGACACCTACACAATAGTACTGAATAACTTAAGTAATTACAGTGTATGAGTTTGTTAGAATCACACACTCTAACTGTCAGTATGTAGGAGACACCTACACAATAGTACTCAGTAACTTAAGTAATGAGTGTGTATGAGTTTGTGAGAATCACACACACTACCTGTCAGTATGTAGGAGACACCTACACAATAGTACTGAATAACTTAAGTAATGGCAGTGCATGAGTTTGTGAGAATCGCACACTCTAACTGTCAGTATGTAGGAGACACCTACACAATAGTACTCAGTAACTTAAGTAATGAGTGTGTATGAGTTTGTGAGAATCACACACACTACCTGTCAGTATGTAGGAAACACCTACACAATAGTACTCAGTAACTTAAGCAATGAGAGTGTATGAGTTTGTGAGAATCACACACTCTAACTGTCAGTATGTAGGAGACACCTACACAATAGTACTCAGTAACTTAAGTAATGAGAGTCTATGAGTTTCTGAGAATCGCACACACTAACTGTCAGTATGTAGGAGACATCTACACAATAGTACTGAGTAACTTAAGTAATGACAGTGTATGAGTTTGTGAGAATCACACACTCTAACTGTCAGTATGTAGGAGACACCTACACAATAGTACTCAGTAACTTAAGTAATGACAGTGTATGAGTTTGTGAGAATCACACACTCTGTCAGTATGTAGGAGACACCTACACAATAGTACTGAGTAACTTAAGTAATGACAGTGTATGAGTTTGTGAGAATCACACACACTAACTGTCAGTATGTAGGAGACACCTACACAATAGTACTCAGTAACTTAAGTAATGAGAGTCTATGAGTTTGTGAGAATCGCACACACTAACTGTCAGTATGTAGGAGACATCTACACAATAGTACTGAGTAACTTAAGTAATGACAGTGTATGAGTTTGTGAGAATCGCACACTCTAACTGTCAGTATGTAGGAGACACCTACACAATAGTACTCAGTAACTTAAGTAATGACAGTGTATGAGTTTGTGAGAATCGCACACACTACCTGTCAGTATGTAGGAGACTGCTAAACAATTGTACTGAGTAACTTAAGTAATGACAGTGTATGAGTTTGTGAGAATCGCACACACTAACTGTCAGTATGTAGGAGACACCTGCACAATAGTACTGAGTAACTTAAGTAATGACAGTGTATGAGTTTGTGAGAATCGCACACACTAACTGTCAGTATGTAGGAGACACCTACACAATAGTACTCAGTAACTTAAGTAATGACAGTGTATGTGTTTGTGAGAATCACACACACTAACTGTCAGTATGTAGGAGACACCTACACAATAGTACTGAATAACTTAAGTAATGAGAGTGTATGAGTTTGTTAGAATCACACTCTAACTGTCAGTATGTAGGAGACACCTACACAATAGTACTGAATAACTTAAGTAATGAGAGTGTATGAGTTTTTTAGAATTGCACACTCTAACTGTCAGTATGTAGGAGACACCTACACAATAGTACTCAGTAACTTAAGTAATGAGAGTCTATGAGTTTGTGAGAATCGCACACACTAACTGTCAGTATGTAGGAGACATCTACACAATAGTACTGAGTAACTTAAGTAATGACAGTGTATGAGTTTGTGAGAATCGCACACTCTAACTGTCAGTATGTAGGAGACACCTACACAATAGTACTGAATAACTTAAGTAATGAGAGTGTATGAGTTTGTTAGAATCACACTCTAACTGTCAGTATGTAGGAGACACCTACACAATAGTACTGAATAACTTAAGTAATGAGAGTGTATGAGTTTTTTAGAATTGCACACTCTAACTGTCAGTATGTAGGAGACACCTACACAATAGTACTCAGTAACTTAAGTAATGAGAGTCTATGAGTTTGTGAGAATCGCACACACTAACTGTCAGTATGTAGGAGACATCTACACAATAGTACTGAGTAACTTAAGTAATGACAGTGTATGAGTTTGTGAGAATCGCACACTCTAACTGTCAGTATGTAGGAGACACCTACACAATAGTACTCAGTAACTTAAGTAATGACAGTGTATGAGTTTGTGAGAATCGCACACACTACCTGTCAGTATGTAGGAGACTGCTAAACAATTGTACTGAGTAACTTAAGTAATGACAGTGTATGAGTTTGTGAGAATCGCACACACTAACTGTCAGTATGTAGGAGACACCTGCACAATAGTACTGAGTAACTTAAGTAATGACAGTGTATGAGTTTGTGAGAATCGCACACACTAACTGTCAGTATGTAGGAGACACCTACACAATAGTACTCAGTAACTTAAGTAATGACAGTGTATGTGTTTGTGAGAATCACACACACTAACTGTCAGTATGTAGGAGACACCTACACAATAGTACTGAATAACTTAAGTAATGAGAGTGTATGAGTTTGTTAGAATCACACTCTAACTGTCAGTATGTAGGAGACACCTACACAATAGTACTGAATAACTTAAGTAATGAGAGTGTATGAGTTTTTTAGAATTGCACACTCTAACTGTCAGTATGTAGGAGACACCTACACAATAGTACTCAGTAACTTAAGTAATGACAGTGTATGAGTTTGTGAGAATCGCACACACTAGCTGTCAGTATGTAGGAGACATCCACACAATAGTACTGAGTAACTTAAGTAATGACAGTGTATGAGTTTGTGAAAATCGCACACTCTGTCAGTATGTAGGAGACACCTACACAATAGTACTCAGTAACTTAAGTAATGACAGTGTATGGGTTTGTGAGAATCGCACACTCTAACTGTCAGTATGTAGGAGACACCTACACAATAGTACTCAGTAACTTAAGTAATGACAGTGTATGGGTTTGTGAGAATCGCACACACTACCTGTCAGTATGTAGGAGACACCTACACAATAGTACTGAGTAACTTAAGTAATGACAGTGTATGAGTTTGTGAGAATCGCACACACTAGCTGTCAGTATGTAGGAGACATCCACACAATAGTACTGAGTAACTTAAGTAATGAGAGTGTATGAGTTTGTGAGAATCGCACACTCTGTCAGTATGTAGGAGACACCTACACAATAGTACTCAGTAACTTAAGTAATGACAGTGTATGGGTTTGTGAGAATCGCACACACTACCTGTCAGTATGTAGGAGACACCTACACAATAGTACTGAGTAACTTAAGTAATGACAGTGTATGAGTTTGTGAAAATCGCACACACTACCTGTCAGTATGTAGGAGACACCTACACAATAGTACTCAGTAACTTAAGTAATGACAGTGTATGAGTTTGTGAAAATCGCACACACTACCTGTCAGTATGTAGGAGACACCTACACAATAGTACTGAATAACTTAAGTAATGACAGTGTATGAGTTTGTGAGAATCACACACACTAACTGTCAGTATGTAGGAGACACCTACACAATAGTACTCAGTAACTTAAGTAATGAGTGTGTATGAGTTTGTGA
Source organism: Bombina bombina (assembly GCF_027579735.1). NCBI lineage: Eukaryota > Metazoa > Chordata > Amphibia > Anura > Bombinatoridae > Bombina > Bombina bombina. The sequence goes on along the minus strand of NW_026511871.1, from coordinate 3,098,068 downwards.
GAATCGCACACACTACCTGTCAGTATGTAGGAGACACCTACACAATAGTACTCAGTAACTTAAGTAATGAGAGTGTATGAGTTTGTGAGAATCACACACACTAACTGTCAGTATGTAGGAGACACCTACACAATAGTACTCAGTAACTTAAGTAATGAGTGTGTATGAGTTTGTGAGAATCGCACACACTACCTGTCAGTATGTAGGAGACATCTACACAATAGTACTCAGTAACTTAAGTAATGACAGTGTATGAGTTTGTGAGAATCGCACACACTACCTGTCAGTATGTAGGAGACACCTACACAATAGTACTCAGTAACTTAAGTAATGACAGTGTATGAGTTTGTGAGAATCGCACACACTAACTGTGAGTATGTAGGAGACACCTACACAATAGTACTGAATAACTTAAGTAATGACAGTGTATGAGTTTGTGAAAATCGCACACACTACCTGTCAGTATGTAGGAGACACCTACACAATAGTACTCAGTAAGTAATGACAGTGTATGAGTTTGTGAGAATCGCACACACTACCTGTCAGTATGTAGGAGACACCTACACAATAGTACTCAGTAAGTAATGACAGTGTATGAGTTTGTGAAAATCGCACACACTACCTGTCAGTATGTAGGAGACACCTACACAATAGTACTCAGTAAGTAATGACAGTGTATGAGTTTGTGAGAATCGCACACACTACCTGTCAGTATGTAGGAGACACCTACACAATAGTACTGAATAACTTAAGTAATGACAGTGTATGAGTTTGTGAGAATCGCACACACTAACTGTGAGTATGTAGGAGACACCTACACAATAGTACTCAGTAACTTAAGTAATGAGAGTGTATGAGTTTGTGAGAATCACACACACTACCTGTCAGTATGTAGGAGACACCTACACAATAGTACTGAATAACTTAAGTAATGACAGTGTATGAGTTTGTGAGAATCGCACACACTACCTGTCAGTATGTAGGAGACTGCTAAACAATTGTACTGAATAACTTAAGTAATGACAGTGTATGAGTTTGTGAGAATCGCACACACTAACTGTGAGTATGTAGGAGACACCTACACAATAGTACTGAATAACTTAAGTAATGACAGTGTATGAGTTTGTGAGAATCGCACACACTAACTGTGAGTATGTAGGAGACACCTACACAATAGTACTCAGTAACTTAAGTAATGACAGTGTATGAGTTTGTGAAAATCGCACACACTACCTGTCAGCATGTAGGAGACACCTACACAATAGTACTGAATAACTTAAGTAATGACAGTGTATGAGTTTGTGAGAATCGCACACACTAACTGTGAGTATGTAGGAGACACCTACACAATAGTACTGAATAACTTAAGTAATGACAGTGTATGAGTTTGTGAGAATCGCACACACTAACTGTGAGTATGTAGGAGACACCTACACAATAGTACTCAGTAACTTAAGTAATGAGAGTGTATGAGTTTGTGAGAATCGCACACACTACCTGTCAGTATGTAGGAGACACCTACACAATAGTACTCAGTAAGTAATGACAGTGTATGAGTTTGTGAGAATCGCACACACTAACTGTGAGTATGTAGGAGACACCTACACAATAGTACTGAATAACTTAAGTAATGACAGTGTATGAGTTTGTGAGAATCGCACACAATAACTGTCAGTATGTAGGAGACACCTACACAATAGTACTGAATAACTTAAGTAATGACAGTGTATGAGTTTGTGAGAATCGCACACACTAACTGTGAGTATGTAGGAGACACCTACACAATAGTACTCAGTAACTTAAGTAATGACAGTGTATGAGTTTGTGAAAATCGCACACACTACCTGTCAGTATGTAGGAGACACCTACACAATAGTACTCAGTAAGTAATGACAGTGTATGAGTTTGTGAGAATCGCACACACTAACTGTCAGTATGTAGAAGACACCTACACAATAGTACTCAGTAAGTAATGACAGTGTATGAGTTTGTGAGAATCGCACACACTAACTGTGAGTATGTAGGAGACACCTACACAATAGTACTGAATAACTTAAGTAATGACAGTGTATGAGTTTGTGAGAATCGCACACACTAACTGTGAGTATGTAGGAGACACCTACACAATAGTACTCAGTAAGTAATGACAGTGTATGAGTTTGTGAGAATCGCACACACTAACTGTGAGTATGTAGGAGACACCTACACAATAGTACTGAATAACTTTTTTTTTTTTTTTTAAATAGCTTTTTATTGACCATAACAGAATGCAATTCCATACCTTTAAAGTCACAGAGGCAGAACAAGAAAAAAAAAAAAAAGAAAAACCATATCACACAATGGTTCCAAGGAGTTATACAGTTAATTCCTGCATTATCGTTAATTACAACTTTCAATAAACATTTATATGAAAAAACCAAAACAAATACTATTACCAGTAAACTTACAAGAAACTTGCATTAACTTGCATTCCGTATGGTATTTTCCTTGATAAATAGAACTAAAACAAAAAGACTGGGAAAACGAGATAAAAAAAAAAACAAAACAAAAAAAAACAACCAAACAAGCCTCCACACCCCTCCAAACCTCCCACCCCCCCCCCCCCAATTCTACTCTTGTCATTAATCAGGGAATTCGCAGTTTGCTATGGCGGTTTCCATATAGATAGAGCCCTTAAATGGAGAAATGATTGGTTTTTGTATTTCTGTAGGGAAGCTGTAGATTATGCTTTTCCATTTATAGAAGAATTGTTTAATTCTATGCTCTGAATCTATTGATGTATCCATTTGTTCTAGGATTAATTGGTTTTTGAGTTTTTGTATAAATTCTTTCAGGCTTGGAACTTGATGCGATTTCCAATGTTTCAAAATCAGTAATCTACCCGTAATGATTAGCGTATTTAATTGGTGGATATTTTTATATGCTAACTCCTCCTGGTTTATTAAAAAGAAAATGTTCTTATCATTAAATTGTATCTTGCTTTGATTTATTTTGCTTGCCCAGTTTGTTATTTTAAACCAGAATTTTTTAATTTTTGTACAGCTCCAAAAACAATGATCTAAGTCAGCGTTAATAGTTTTACAGTTGTGACAACGTGCCAATGTGAGGTGTAATATAAACGCGATTTATAATTTTCATGTGTGATTCTCTCCACGGTGAAGCAATTGTTGCTCTGTCTACCAGATTAAAACTAGTCTGTATTTTTTCAGTTGAAACTTGCCAAATGTCGGCTATTCTTTGAATATTGCGCTGTCCATACGTGCTATTAATTATTTTGTAGATGGTTGAGATACTATACTTCCCTGCCCTAAAGAGAATTATGGCCGGGTCCATTTTATCCCATGTCTCTACCATTATATTTGTCTGTAGTGTTCCCTGGAGATAGTGTCTTATTTGCAGGTATGCGTAAAATTCTTTGCTTGTTAACTCAAATTCCTGCTGTATTTGAGAGAAAGACTTACAGACCTTTAAGTCATCCTCTATTAGTTGATTTACCTTAATTAATCCTTTCGCTGCCCAGTTTTTAAAATTTTTAGATTCTATTCCTGGTGTAAAATTAGGGTTTCCTTGAATAGGAAGGTATTTTGAGTAGGTTACTGATATGTTTAATTGTATAAGAATCTTTTGCCATGCCTTAATTACCATTTGTATGGCCGGGAACTGTTTAATTTTATGTGGACATTTGTCGATAGTATGCAACAGAGCGCAAAGAGAATATGGGGCTACCAAAATCTCTTCCAAGGGTAAAACCGTATAGTGGTCCGTCTTTGCTAGCCAATCCAGTGCAATCTTCGCGATACAGGATACGTTATAAGTCTCAATATCTGGTAAAGCACAGCCCCCATCTCTTCTAGAAAAAGAAAGTTTTTTAAGTGATATAGCCCGTCTTTTCTTGGCCCACAAAAATTGGATACACGCTTGTTTATACAATTTAAGATCCGGCTTTTTTATCAAAATAGGTAGATTTTGCATTAAGTATAGCAATTTGGGAAACAGCAACATTTTGATTAAGTTAATTTTACCGGTAAGGTTGAGTTTAAATTTTGCCCATTTTTTCATGTCATGTTTTATTTTAAGAAAGATTGGGGGGTAATTGAGATCATACCAATCTTTAAAATTAGTCGAAAGTTTAATACCAAGATAGGTAAAAAAAACCTTTTGCTTCCTTAAAAGAAGAAGATTGCACTGAATTCTTATTTTTACATAGCCAAAAGATTTCTGACTTTAATGAGTTGATTTTGTAGCCAGAAAATGTGCCAAAATCTTGTAATATTTTATGTAAAATTGGTATAGATTTTTTGTGTGTTGGCGGTTAGAACTAATAAGTCGTCAGCATATAGTAGTGTCGTTACCCGCCTTTTACCTATCTTGATCCCTTCCAGATCTTTTCTCAATATTATGGCGAGGGGTTCTAATGCCAGGTTAAACAAGTAGGCAGACAATGGGCATCCTTGTCTAACCCCTTTGTATATAGGGAAATATTTCGAAAGAGTATCATTTATTATGACGACAGCTACTGAGTAACTTAAAGGGACATTAAACACTTTGAGATGGTAATATAAAATTATAAATTGTATATATAAAACAACTCTGCAATATACTTTCATTCATTATTTTGTCCTCTTTGCCTGTAATTCCATTTTGAAATTGGGAGCTTTTCAGTTCCTGTTAGAAATGGAAGTGCAGAACACTGTTAAATCAAGCACAACCATTGGCTGCACACTCTAATGACCTATTTATAACTGTCTCTAATTGGCCACAGCAGAGAAGGTAACACAAGTTACAACATGGCAGCTCCCAGTGTTTTATAGACACTAAAACTTTAGACTTATTTTGTCACTTTTTAAACAACTAATGAAACTTTAAAAAATACATCTACATGTTAGTCATGGACTAATCTTTTCTTTGAATGCATCATTCTATCTTGCATGTATTTAGTGTTTAATGTCCCTTTAAGTAATGAGAGTGTATGAGTTTGTGAGAATCGCACACTCTAACTGTCAGTATGTAGGAGACACCTACACAATAGTACTGAGTAACTTAAGTAATGAGAGTGTATGAGTTTGTGAGAATCACACACACTAACTGTCAGTATGTAGAAGACACCTACACAATAGTACTGAATAACTTAAGTAATTACAGTGTATGAGTTTGTTAGAATCACACACTCTAACTGTCAGTATGTAGGAGACACCTACACAATAGTACTCAGTAACTTAAGTAATGAGTGTGTATGAGTTTGTGAGAATCACACACACTACCTGTCAGTATGTAGGAGACACCTACACAATAGTACTGAATAACTTAAGTAATGGCAGTGCATGAGTTTGTGAGAATCGCACACTCTAACTGTCAGTATGTAGGAGACACCTACACAATAGTACTCAGTAACTTAAGTAATGAGTGTGTATGAGTTTGTGAGAATCACACACACTACCTGTCAGTATGTAGGAAACACCTACACAATAGTACTCAGTAACTTAAGCAATGAGAGTGTATGAGTTTGTGAGAATCACACACTCTAACTGTCAGTATGTAGGAGACACCTACACAATAGTACTCAGTAACTTAAGTAATGAGAGTCTATGAGTTTCTGAGAATCGCACACACTAACTGTCAGTATGTAGGAGACATCTACACAATAGTACTGAGTAACTTAAGTAATGACAGTGTATGAGTTTGTGAGAATCACACACTCTAACTGTCAGTATGTAGGAGACACCTACACAATAGTACTCAGTAACTTAAGTAATGACAGTGTATGAGTTTGTGAGAATCACACACTCTGTCAGTATGTAGGAGACACCTACACAATAGTACTGAGTAACTTAAGTAATGACAGTGTATGAGTTTGTGAGAATCACACACACTAACTGTCAGTATGTAGGAGACACCTACACAATAGTACTCAGTAACTTAAGTAATGAGAGTCTATGAGTTTGTGAGAATCGCACACACTAACTGTCAGTATGTAGGAGACATCTACACAATAGTACTGAGTAACTTAAGTAATGACAGTGTATGAGTTTGTGAGAATCGCACACTCTAACTGTCAGTATGTAGGAGACACCTACACAATAGTACTCAGTAACTTAAGTAATGACAGTGTATGAGTTTGTGAGAATCGCACACACTACCTGTCAGTATGTAGGAGACTGCTAAACAATTGTACTGAGTAACTTAAGTAATGACAGTGTATGAGTTTGTGAGAATCGCACACACTAACTGTCAGTATGTAGGAGACACCTGCACAATAGTACTGAGTAACTTAAGTAATGACAGTGTATGAGTTTGTGAGAATCGCACACACTAACTGTCAGTATGTAGGAGACACCTACACAATAGTACTCAGTAACTTAAGTAATGACAGTGTATGTGTTTGTGAGAATCACACACACTAACTGTCAGTATGTAGGAGACACCTACACAATAGTACTGAATAACTTAAGTAATGAGAGTGTATGAGTTTGTTAGAATCACACTCTAACTGTCAGTATGTAGGAGACACCTACACAATAGTACTGAATAACTTAAGTAATGAGAGTGTATGAGTTTTTTAGAATTGCACACTCTAACTGTCAGTATGTAGGAGACACCTACACAATAGTACTCAGTAACTTAAGTAATGAGAGTCTATGAGTTTGTGAGAATCGCACACACTAACTGTCAGTATGTAGGAGACATCTACACAATAGTACTGAGTAACTTAAGTAATGACAGTGTATGAGTTTGTGAGAATCGCACACTCTAACTGTCAGTATGTAGGAGACACCTACACAATAGTACTGAATAACTTAAGTAATGAGAGTGTATGAGTTTGTTAGAATCACACTCTAACTGTCAGTATGTAGGAGACACCTACACAATAGTACTGAATAACTTAAGTAATGAGAGTGTATGAGTTTTTTAGAATTGCACACTCTAACTGTCAGTATGTAGGAGACACCTACACAATAGTACTCAGTAACTTAAGTAATGAGAGTCTATGAGTTTGTGAGAATCGCACACACTAACTGTCAGTATGTAGGAGACATCTACACAATAGTACTGAGTAACTTAAGTAATGACAGTGTATGAGTTTGTGAGAATCGCACACTCTAACTGTCAGTATGTAGGAGACACCTACACAATAGTACTCAGTAACTTAAGTAATGACAGTGTATGAGTTTGTGAGAATCGCACACACTACCTGTCAGTATGTAGGAGACTGCTAAACAATTGTACTGAGTAACTTAAGTAATGACAGTGTATGAGTTTGTGAGAATCGCACACACTAACTGTCAGTATGTAGGAGACACCTGCACAATAGTACTGAGTAACTTAAGTAATGACAGTGTATGAGTTTGTGAGAATCGCACACACTAACTGTCAGTATGTAGGAGACACCTACACAATAGTACTCAGTAACTTAAGTAATGACAGTGTATGTGTTTGTGAGAATCACACACACTAACTGTCAGTATGTAGGAGACACCTACACAATAGTACTGAATAACTTAAGTAATGAGAGTGTATGAGTTTGTTAGAATCACACTCTAACTGTCAGTATGTAGGAGACACCTACACAATAGTACTGAATAACTTAAGTAATGAGAGTGTATGAGTTTTTTAGAATTGCACACTCTAACTGTCAGTATGTAGGAGACACCTACACAATAGTACTCAGTAACTTAAGTAATGACAGTGTATGAGTTTGTGAGAATCGCACACACTAGCTGTCAGTATGTAGGAGACATCCACACAATAGTACTGAGTAACTTAAGTAATGAGAGTGTATGAGTTTGTGAGAATCGCACACTCTGTCAGTATGTAGGAGACACCTACACAATAGTACTGAGTAACTTAAGTAATGACAGTGTATGAGTTTGTGAAAATCGCACACACTACCTGTCAGTATGTAGGAGACACCTACACAATAGTACTCAGTAACTTAAGTAATGAGAGTCTATGAGTTTGTGAGAATCGCACACACTACCTGTCAGTATGTAGGAGACACCTACACAATAGTACTGAGTAACTTAAGTAATGTGAGTGTATGAGTTTGTGAGAATCGCACACACTAACTGTCAGTATGTAGGAGACACCTACACAATAGTACTCAGTAAGTAATGGCAATGTATGAGTTTGTGAGAATCGCACACACTACCTGTCAGTATGTAGGAGACACCTACACAATAGTACTCAGTAACTTAAGTAATGAGAGTGTATGAGTTTGTGAGAATCGCACACACTAACTGTCAGTATGTAGGAGACACCTACACAATAGTACTGAGTAACTTAAGTAATGTGAGTGTATGAGTTTGTGAGAATCGCACACACTAACTGTCAGTATGTAGGAGACACCTACACAATAGTACTGAGTAACCTAAGTAATGACAGTGTATGAGTTTGTGAGAATCGCACACACTACCTGTCAGTATGTAGGAGACACCTACACAATAGTACTCAGTAAGTAATGACAGTGTATGAGTTTGTGAGAATCGCACACACTACTTGTCAGTATGTAGGAGACACCTACACAATAGCACTCAGTAAGTAATGACAGTGTATGAGTTTGTGAGAATCGCACACACTACCTGTCAGTATGTAGGAGACACTTACACAATAGTACTCAGTAAGTAATGACAGTGTATGAGTTTGTGAGAATCGCACACACTACCTGTCAGTATGTAGGAGACACCTACACAATAGTACTGAGTAACTTAAGTAATGAGAGTGTATGAGTTCGTGAGAATCGCACACTCTGTCAGTATGTAGGAGACACCTACACAATAGTACTGAATAACTTAAGTAATGAGAGTGTATGAGTTTGTGAGAATTGCACACACTAACTGTGAGTATGTAGGAGACACCTACATAATAGTACTCAGTAAGTAATGACAGTGTATGAGTTTGTGAGAATCGCACACACTACCTGTCAGTATGTAGGAGACACCTACACAATAGTACTCAGTAAGTAATGGCAGTGCATGAGTTTGTGCGAATCGCACACACTACCTGTCAGTATGTAGGAGACACCTACACAATAGTACTCAGTAAGTAATGACAGTGTATGAGTTTGTGAGAATCGCACACACTACCTGTCAGTATGTAGGAGACACCTACACAATAGTACTCAGTAAGTAATGACAGTGTATGAGTTTGTGAGAATCGCACACACTAACTGTCAGTATGTAGGAGACACCTACACAATAGTACTGAATAACTTAAGTAATGACAGTGTATGAGTTTGTGAGAATCGCACACACTAACTGTCAGTATGTAGGAGACACCTACACAATAGTACTCAGTAAGTAATGGCAGTGTATGAGTTTGTGAGAATCGCACACACTACCTTTCAGTATGTAGGAGACACCTACACAATAGTACTCAGTAAGTAATAACAGTGTATGAGTTTGTGAGAATCACACACACTACCTGTCAGTATGTAGGAGACACCTACACAATAGTACTGAGTATCTTAAGTAATGAGAGTGTATGAGTTTGTGAGAATCGCACACACTAACTGTCAGTATGTAGGAGACACCTACACAATAGTACTGAGTAACCTAAGTAATGAGAGTGTATGAGTTTATGAGAATTGCACACACTAACTGTGAGTATGTAGGAGACACCTACACAATAGTACTCAGTAAGTAATGGCAGTGTATGAGTTTGTGAGAATCGCACACACTACCTTTCAGTATGTAGGAGACACCTACACAATAGTACTCAGTAAGTAATGACAGTGTATGAGTTTGTGAGAATCACACACACTACCTGTCATTATGTAGGAGACACCTACACAATAGTACTGAGTAACTTAAGTAATGAGAGTGTATGAGTTTGTGAGAATCGCACACACTAACTGTCAGTATGTAGGAGACACCTACACAATAGTACTGAGTAACCTAAGTAATGACAGTGTATGAGTTTGTGAGAATCGCACACACTACCTGTCAGTATGTAGGAGACACCTACACAATAGTACTCAGTAAGTAATGACAGTGTATGAGTTTGTGAGAATCGCACACACTACCTGTCAGTATGTAGGAGACACCTACACAATAGTACTCAGTAAGTAATGACAGTGTATGAGTTTGTGAGAATCGCACACACTACCTGTCAGTATGTAGGAGACACCTACACAATAGTACTCAGTAAGTAATGACAGTGTATGAGTTTGTGAGAATCGCACACACTACCTGTCAGTATGTAGGAGACACCTACACAATAGTACTCAGTAAGTAATGACAGTGTATGAGTTTGTGAGAATCGCACATACTACCTGTCAGTATGTAGGAGACACCTACACAATAGTACTCAGTAAGTAATGGCAGTGTATGAGTATACAGCACTAATTGTGATTTTTGTCTTTCATTTGTAGATATATGAATGTCTCAATGGTAACATTCTATTTTATACTCAGCACATTGTTGCAATTCAATATTATTAGTGATATATAGTAGCATCGGATATAAATTAAGTATTTTGCTGTGAGTATGACACTTGCCAGGGGCGGAAATACAGGGGTGCATAAGCGCAACTGCGGCTGGGTCCCTGAGGGTGAGGGCCCATCTTTTTTAATAAAAATGTTGACCTGCCACTGCCTGCACTGATATCATGTGAGTGTGACATGATGCTTCACTAGTGTCTCTGACTACAGGGGTTAGTGTTTCTGTTTTACCCATTGGTGTTTATGTGTGTGTGTGTGTATGTATGTGACTGTGTGTGTATTTATGTGTGAATGTATGTATGTATGTGACTGTGTGTGTATTTATGTATGTATGCATGTATGTGTGTGTATGTTTGTGGAACCAGCAAATTACAGACCTTGTTACTACAGCATGGGGGGCGGGGTAAACAGTGTCACTATACAGTACCACTATATACAGTAGGGGGGGCTGGACCATGTTACAGACTACTGTGGTCACTTTAAAAAGTACTGGGGCGGGTAGGGTCAGGCCAGCCATCTCACCAGCAGATTACAGACTGTGTCACTGACTCACTATATACAGTACTGGTGGGTTAAACAGTGTCACTATATACAGTAATAGGGGGTCAGACCATCTCACAGACTGTGGGCACAGGGTACCTCATTTTGCAGACATGTAATCTGATTCACATTTTTTTTCTGTGTTAAATGTAAATATAAATATATATATATATATATATATATATATATATATATATATGTATATGTATAAAATTTACATTTTTTTGTGTGGGGGTGTGGGGGGCCCTTCTTAGATTCTTGCACCTGGGCCCTATGGTTTCTAGTTACGCCTCTGTATAACTGCATGTAATAGACACTACTATAAAGAATAATATGCACAGATACTGATATAAAAATCCAGTATAAAACCATTTAAAAACTTACTTAGAAGCTTCCAGTTCAGCTCTGTTTAAACACTGCTGCAAGTGGGGAAAAGCACACACTCCCCCTTCCCCCTTCCTTTGCATATAACAAGACCCTTTACACAAACAGGGGCAAGCTGGAGTAGGTATACGTCAATATTCTCCTAAAACTTTGGGGCTTGGTTAGGAGTCTGAAAATCAGTGCAATGTTACTTAAAAATAAGCAAAACTATACATTTTTTAAAAAAAACTGTACGGGCTATATAAATGGATCATCTACAAAATATTTATGCAAAGAAAATCTAATGTATAATGTCCCTTTAAGGTTTAAAAAATACGTTGCACCAAGCACAACATAAATACATTAAAATAAAGTATTACACTCATATATACATTTACTGATAAAAATATTTAATAATAATAACAATAATGTTTTTAAATATGTTTTACTGTGTTTTGTGTGTAAATATTTTACATTCCAATGTTCCTCACTTAGTAGAAAATATTCTTTGTATTTCTAAAGAGATATTTCTATATATATCTGTACATAGAGTGGTATGCAAAAGTTTAGGCACCCCTGAAAATTTCCATGATTTTCATTTATAAATAATTGGGTGTTTGGATCAGCAATTTCATTTTTATCTATCAAATAACTGATGGACACAGTAATATTTCAGTAGTGAAATAAGGTTTATTGGATTAACAGAAAATGTGCAATATGCATCCTGTCAGTATATTTATAAGAATCTTCAGTAGTGCTCTCCAAATAATATATCAGTCTATGGCAGGGTTATAATACAATACATTTAATAATTATCCTTTAAAATATAAACCCTCAATCAATATGCATCTACTAGAAACCATAAAATTAATAAAAATACCTGAATTCTTTTTATTAGTTAATATCTATGATCATATTGGAATATATTTGCAATACCAGAATATGCAACAATATTATACACGTTTAAAAACTATTAAGATATGCTATACTTCTTACAAAGCTCATAAAAGTTTACCTTTAAAACCAGTCTTATTTACAAATAGCCTTTCATTCAATTTACACAATGAGATTCTAACTAATATACTCAGCTATTTACCCACGATTTATTGTAACACAATTCTAATTTAAAACATCAGAAATTTCACAGATAAATTACTTAGCATACAAGATACAAATTTGACACTATACAAGGCTATGAAATACAGTTTAAAAACACAATTTGCTGTCTTCAATCTACCACATTTTTTTAATACTTTACCAGGATTGACACCAATCGATCTCACCTCAGAAATACCAATAAGTATATTTTGCAATCAATGAGTAAAGGGTAGATCAGCTTTGCTAGAGTAGTGGTATATTTCACGCCCAAACCAGTTACAACTTAGCTCAGCAAAATCTGTCCCTTTTTCTATCTTGCATTAGCTTATATGAGTTTCCATCATGGGTGAGGATATGGGAGGCCCTTTTCGGAAACCTGCTTGGTTGTTGGCCCTTACGCTTGTCCCTTCTGATTGGTTCACCTTGTGAATGTATGTTGCCAAGGAGATGCATCCTTGCAACAACCAATCATCTCTTGGTTGTAATTTTTGCATCATAACACCGGGGGCAGTGTGACAACAGCACAGCAATACATTTCACCATCCAACATTTTTAAACAATTCAATTTTTTTTCTATGAAATGGTTATTCATTAGACCATAACTTCCTGCATCAATCACTCACAGTATCAATTACAGATGGGGTAGTATCACATCACCTCTCTGATCATTTTGATATGAAACATCATGTGTCTAACATTATATTATATTAAAGCAAATTAATACTGCTAATTATTTTGAAATTAATGGCATTTATACATCTTTTATAAATATGTTTACACAAATACAGCCCGTTCTACATCTCCAACAAGTTCTGCATGCATGAATTCCTCTATGGTCCATCTGAAATAAAATAAGTGTTATTAATCATTTCTTTTTAGTTCCATAAATATTCTTAAAATAATACAGATGCTACATCATTTTATGCTTTCAATATATATATATATATATATATATATATATATATATATATATATATATATATATATATATATATATATATATATACATATATATACATTCATTTCTATGCAGTATCTTGTATTTATTATCTTTGAACTCCATCTGGAAAAACAGAAAAACATGTCATATATACACATATATTTTAAATATGGGATTATTATAATTGCCATTCAATCTATTTCAGATTTGAATTTATTTATTCATATATCTATTCACTGCAGCAATTATTTATTTAATATAATATGTTCCAGTTCCATATATATACATATATGGGTTATTTTAATTATTTCAAACACACATGAAACTATTGGCATCATTTCTTTTTCAAAATGTATTTATTTTTATTTATGCCATACAGGGAATTGTAAATGCTAATTTGTCTGATTCCTGCACATGGAAGCTTCAGAGGAGATAATTTACACATAGCTGTGAACAGTCATTTCTTCAACCAACACTGCTCCCTCCCCCAAATCTCATCCTACCTTAAAGAAAATTCCCAGACACTTCGTATTCACTCACTGCATGGGGTACAGAGTGCTCTGAAGTTTGCACACTAATTAAGGAGCAAATGTTTTATTGTCCTCACTTGGATGTTTAAAACAACTTTGCATACTGCATGTGGGAGTATGGGATTTGTTTCAAGTAATTTTTTCTGAATGAATCATTTGGAATTGATTAGTCAAAAATATAATAATAATATATATATATATATATATATATATATATATATATATATATATATATATATATATATATATATATATATATATATATATATATATGTATTAATCTTCACATATACCTTGACAATCCAAACGAAATTAGACAGGTGCATACATTTGGGCGCCCTTGTCATTTCTCTTGTAAAGGTGTATCCAGTCCACGGGTTCATCCATTATTTGTGGGATATTCTCCTTCCCAACAGGAAGCTGCAAGAGGACACCCACAGCAGAGCTGTCTATATAGCTCCTCCCCTAACTGCCACCCCCAGTCATTCTCTTGCAGCTCTCGACAAGAAAGGAAGTATCAAGAGAGATGTGGTGACTTAGTGTAGTTTTTACCTTCAATCAAAAGTTTGTTATTTTTAAACGGTACCGGCGTTGTACTGTTTTTACTCTCAGGCAGAAATTGGAAGAAGAATTCTGCCTGGAGGTTTTTATGATCTTAGCAGTTTGTAACTAAGGTCCATTGCTGTTCTCACACATACCTGAAGAGTATGGAAAGAAAACTTCAGTTGGGGGGACGGTCTGCAGATTGCCTGCTTTGAGGTATGTTCAGTATATTTTTTTCTAGAGAGATGATAAGGTCTAGAAAATGCTGACAGTGCCTGGTATATTTAAGGTAAGCCTGATACAGTGATTTAACAACAACTGGGATCATGCTTGCAAATAAGGGTAATATTCATGTTAATTCTTATATAACTTAGTGTTAAAACGTTTGCATGACTTATAAAAATAAAAACGTTTCTCTTGTTAAGTGTATCCAGTCCACGGATCATCCATTACTTGTGGGATATTCTCCTTCCCAACAGGAAGTTGCAAGAGGATCACCCACAGCAGAGCTGCTATATAGCTCCTCCCCTCACTGCCATATCCAGTCATTCTCTTGCAACTCTCAACTAAGATGGAGGTCGTAAGAGGACTGTGGTGTTTTATACTTAGTTTATTTCTTCAATCAAAAGTTTGTTATTTTTAAATGGTACCGGAGTGTACTGTTTATCTCAGGCAGTATTTAGAAGAAGAATCTGCCTGCGTTTTCTATGATCTTAGCAGAAGTAACTAAGATCCTTTGCTGTTCTCACATATTCTGAGGAGTGAGGTAACTTCAGAGGGGGAATAGCGTGCAGGTTTTCCTGCAATAAGGTATGTGCAGTTAAAATATTTTTCTAGGGATGGAATTTGCTAGAAAATGCTGCTGATACCGAAGTAATGTAAGTAAAGCCTTAAATGCAGTGATAGCGACTGGTATCAGGCTTATTAATAGAGATACATACTCTTATAAAAGTGTATTTTAAAACGTTTGCTGGCATGTTTAATCGTTTTTTACATATGTTTGGTGATAAAACTTATTGGGGCCTAGTTTTTTCCACATGGCTGGCTTGAATTTTGCCTAGAAACAGTTCCCTGAGGCTTCCCACTGTTGTAATATGAGTGGGAGGGGCCTATTTTGGCGTTTTTTTTGCACAGCAAAAATTACAGACTCAGACATCCAGCTTCTTCCTGCATGATCCAGGACTTCTCTGAAGGGCTCAAAAGGCTTCAAAAGTCGAATTGAGGGAGGTAAAAAGCCACAGTAGAGCTGTGGCAGTTGTTGTGACTGTTTAAAAAACGTTTTTGTCATTTGTTATTCCGTTTTTGGTATTAAGGGGTTAATCATCCATTTGCAAGTGGGTGCAATGCTCTGCTAACTTATTACATACACTGTAAAAATTTCGTTAGTGTAACTGCATTTTTTCACTGTTATTTCAAAATTTGGGAAAATTTGTGTTTCTTAAAGGCGCAGTAACGTTTTTTATATTGCTTGTAAACTTGTTTTAAAGTGTTTTCCAAGCTTGCTAGTCTCATTGCTAGTCTGTTTAAACATGTCTGACACAGGGGAAACTACTTGTTCATTATGTTTGAAAGCCATGGTGGAGCCCCATAGGAGAATGTGTACTAAATGTATTGATTTCACCTTAAACAGTAAAGATCAGTCTTTATCTATAAAAGAATTATCACCAGAGGGTTCTGTCAAGGGGGAAGTTATGCCGACTAACTCTCCCCACGTGTCAGACCCTTCGCCTCCCGCTCAGGGGACGCTCGCTAATATCGCGCCAATTACATCAGGGACGCCCATAGCGATTACCTTGCAGGACATGGCTGCAATCATGAATAATACCCTGTCAGAGGTATTATCTAGATTGCCTGAATTAAGAGGGAAGCGCGATAGCTCTGGGGTTAGGAGAGATACAGAGCGCGCAAATGCTGTTAGAGCCATGTCTGATACTGCGTCACAGTATGCAGAACATGAGGACAGAGAGCTTCAGTCTGTGGGTGACATCTCTGACTCGGGGAAACCTGATTCAGAGATTTCTAATTTTAAATTTAAGCTTGAGAACCTCCGTGTATTGCTTGGGGAGGTATTAGCTGCTCTGAATGACTGTAACACAGTTGCAATTCCAGAGAAATTGTGTAGGCTGGATAGATACTATGCGGTGCCGGTGTGTACTGACGTTTTTCCTATACCTAAAAGGTTTACAGAAATTATTAGCAAGGAGTGGGATAGACCCGGTGTGC
This sequence comes from Bombina bombina, assembly GCF_027579735.1. Lineage (NCBI taxonomy): Eukaryota > Metazoa > Chordata > Amphibia > Anura > Bombinatoridae > Bombina > Bombina bombina. The sequence continues at coordinate 3,081,396 of NW_026511871.1, read as the reverse complement.
CCTTTTCCCCACCTCCTATATTTAGAAAAATGTTTCCAATAGACGCCACTACATGGGACTTATGGCAGACGGTCCCTAAGGTGGAGGGAGCAGTTTCTACTTTAGCAAAGCGTACCACTATCCCGGTTGAGGACAGTTGTGCTTTTTCAGATCCAATGGATAAAAAATTGGAGGGTTACATAAGAAAATGTTTATTCAACAAGGTTTTATTTTACAGCCCCTTGCATGCATTGCGCCTGTCACTGCTGCGGCGGCATTCTGGTTTGAGGGCCTGGAAGAGGCCATCCAGACAGCTCCATTGAATGAAATTATTGACAAGCTTAGAACGCTTAAGCTAGCTAACTCATTTGTTTCTGATGCTATTGTTTATTTGACTAAACTAACGGCTAAGAATTCCGGATTCGCCATCCAGGTGCGTAGGGCGCTATGGCTTAAATCCTGGTCAGCTGACGTGACTTCAAAGTCTAAATTACTCAACATTCCTTTCAAGGGGCAGACCTTATTCGGGCCTGGCTTGAAGGAAATTATTGCTGACATTACTGGAGGCAAGGGTCATACCCTTTCTCAGGACAGGGCCAAATCAAAGGCCAAACAGTCTAATTTTCGTGCCTTTCAAAATTTCAAGGCAGGAGCAGCATCAACTTCCTCCGCTTCAAAACAAGAGGGAACTGTTGCTCATTCCAGACAGGCCTGGAAACCTAACCAGTGCTGGAACAAGGGCAAGCAGGCCAGGAAGCCTGCTGCTGCCCCCAAGACAGCATGAAGGAACAGCCCCCTATCCGGAAACGGATCTAGTGGGGGGCAGACTTTCTCTCTTCGCCCAGGCGTGGGCAAGAGATGTTCAGGATCCCTGGGCTTGGCCTCAGTTAGCAACACTGAGGTTCATCTTTCAAGATTATCATCAAACCAGATAAAGAAAGAGGCATTCCTAAGCTGTGTGCAAGACCTCCTAGTAATGGGAGTGATCCATCCAGTTCCGCGGACGGAACAAGGACAGGGATTTTATTCAAATCTGTTTGTGGTTCCCAAGAAAGAGGGAACCTTCAGACCAATCTTGGATCTAAAGATCTTAAACAAATTCCTCAAAGTTCCATCATTCAAAATGGAAACTATTCGGACCATCCTACCCATGATCCAAGAGGGTCAGTACATGACCACAGTGGACTTAAAGGATGCCTACCTTCACATACCGATTCACAAAGATCATCATCAGTTCCTAAGGTTTGCCTTTCTAGACAGGCATTACCAATTTGTAGCTCTTCCCTTCGGGTTGGCCACTGCCCCGAGAATTTTTACAAAGGTTCTGGGCTCACTTCTGGCGGTTCTAAGACCGCGAGGCATAGCGGTGGCTCCGTATCTAGATGACATCCTGATACAGGCGTCAAGCTTTCAAATTGCCAAGTCTCATACAGAGATAGTTCTGGCATTTCTGAGGTCGCATGGGTGGAAAGTGAACGTGGAAAAGAGTTCTCTATCACCACTCACAAGAGTCTCCTTCCTAGGGACTCTTATAGATTCTGTAGAGATGAAAATTTACCTGACGGAGTCCAGGTTATCAAAACTTCTAAATGCTTGCCGTGTCCCCCATTCCATTCCACGCCCGTCAGTGGCTCAGTGCATGGAAGTAATCGGCTTAATGGTAGCGGCAATGGACATAGTGCCATTTGCGCGCCTGCATCTCAGACCGCTGCAATTATGCATGCTAAGTCAGTGGAATGGGGATTACTCAGATTTGTCCCGTCTACTAAATCTGGATCAAGAGACCAGAGATTCTCTTCTCTGGTGGCTTTCTCGGGTCCATCTGTCCAAGGGTATGACCTTTCGCAGGCCAGATTGGATGATTGTAACAATAGATGCCAGCCTTCTAGGTTGGGGCGCAGTCTGGAACTCCCTGAAGGCTCAGGGATCGTGGACTCAGGAGGAGAAACTCCTCCCAATAAATATTCTGGAGTTAAGAGCAATATTCAATGCTCTTCTAGCTTGGCCTCAGTTAGCAACACTGAGGTTCATCAGATTTCAGTCGGACAACATCACGACTGTGGCTTACATCAACCATCAAGGGGGAACCAGGAGTTCCCTAGCGATGTTAGAAGTCTCAAAGATAATTCGCTGTGCAGAGTCTCACTCTTGCCACCTGTCAGCGATCCACAACCCAGGCGTAGAGAACTGGGAGGCGGATTTTCTAAGTCGTCAGACTTTTCATCCGGGGGAGTGGGAACTCCATCCGGAGGTGTTTGCTCAACTGGTCCATCGTTGGGGCAAACCAGAACTGGATCTCATGGCGTCTCGCCAGAACGCCAAGCTTCCTTGTTACGGATCCAGGTCCAGGGACCCGGGAGCAACGCTGATAGATGCTCTAGCAGCTCCTTGGTTCTTCAACCTGGCCTATGTGTTTCCACCGTTTCCTCTGCTCCCTCGACTGATTGCCAAAATCAAACAGGAGAGAGCATCGGTGATTCTGATAGCGCCTGCGTGGCCACGCAGGACCTGGTATGCAGACCTAGTGGACATGTCATCTCTTCCACCATGGACTCTGCCTCTGAGGCAGGACCTTCTAATACAATGTCCTTTCAATCATCCAAATCTACTTTCTCTGAGACTGACTGCATGGAGATTGAACGCTTGATTCTATCAAGGCGTGGCTTCTCCGAGTCAGTCATTGATACCTTAATACAGGTTCGGAAGCCTGTCACCAGGAAAATCTACCATAAAATATGGTGTAAATATCTTTATTGGTGTGAATCCAAGAGTTACTCATGGATTAAGGTTAGGATTCCTAGGATATTGTCTTTTCTCCAAGAGGGTTTGGACAAAGGCTTATCAGCTAGTTCTTTAAAAGGACAGATCTCTGCTCTGTCCTTTTGCACAAGCGTCTGGCAGAAGTTCCAGACGTCCAGGCATTTTGTCAGGCTTTGGTTAGGATTAAGCCTGTGTTTAAAACTGTTGCTCCCCCGTGGAGCTTAAACTTGGTTCTTAAAGTTCTTCAGGGAGTTCCGTTTGAACCCCTTCATTCCATTGATATTAAACTTTTATCTTGGAAAGTTCTGTTTTTGATGGCTATTTCCTCGGCTCGAATAGTCTCTGAGTTATCTGCCTTACATTGTGATTCTCCTTATCTGATTTTTCATTCAGACAAGGTAGTTCTGCGTACCAAACCTGGGTTTTTACCTAAGGTGGTTTCTAACAGGAATATCAATCAAGAGATTGTTGTTCCATCATTGTGTCCTAATCCTTCTTCAAAGAAGGAACGTCTTTTGCATAATCTGGACGTAGTCCGTGCCTTGAAGTTTTACTTACAGGCTACTAAAGATTTTCGTCAAACATCTGCCCTGTTTGTCGTTTACTCTGGACAGAGGAGAGGTCAAAAAGCTTCGGCAACCTCTCTCTCCTTTTGGCTTCGGAGCATAATATGCTTAGCCTATGAGACTGCTGGACAGCATCCCCCTGAAAGGATTACAGCTCATTCTACTAGAGCTGGTGGGCCTTTAAAAATGAGGCCTCTGTTGAACAGATTTGCAAGGCTGCGACTTGGTCTTCGCTTCACACCTTTTCAAAATTTTACAAATTTGACACTTTTGCTTCTTCGGAGGCTGTTTTTGGGAGAGAGGTTCTACAGGCAGTGGTTCCTTCCGTTTAAGTTCCTGCCTTGTCCCTCCCATCATCCGTGTACTTTAGCTTTGGTATTGGTATCCCACAAGTAATGGATGATCCGTGGACTGGATACACTTAACAAGAGAAAACATAATTTATGCTTACCTGATAAATTTATTTCTCTTGCAGTGTATCCAGTCCACGGCCCGCCCTGTCCTTTTAAGGCAGGTCTAAATTTTAATTAAACTACAGTCACCACTGCACCCTATGGTTTCTCCTTTCTTGTCTTGTTTCGGTCGAATGACTGGATATGGCAGTGAGGGGAGAAGCTATATAGCAGCTCTGCTGTGGGTGATCCTCTTGCAACTTCCTGTTGGGAAGGAGAATATCCCACAAGTAATGGATGATCCGTGGACTGGATACACTACAAGAGAAATAAATTTATCAGGTAAGCATAAATTTTGTTTTTTTCTCTGAGGGTGATAAATCTTTATTTGGGGCCTAGTTTTCCACATGGCTTGTTAGATTACTCCTAGGAGTAGTTTTTTAAGGCCCTCTGACTTTGAGTGCATGGTAAGGAGGGGCCTATTTTCAAGCTCTAAATGTGCAGTTGATTTTCAGTCTGGGACATCCAGCTTCCCTGAAGGAGTCCTCTGGCTTATAGGACCTCTATAGAGGGTTTTGTTCCTGCAAAAATCGTTTTTAAGGGCAGGTAGGAGTCACAGCACAGCTGTGGCAGTGTGTTTGACTGTTTGTTAGCAGTTTTAATGTTTTTCTAATTCGTTTTTGGGCCTGTAAAAATTTTGTAGAGTTTACTACTTTTTATCACTGTTTTGCAGTTTATGTGGTAGTTTTTTTCTCTTAAAGGCACAATACCGTTTTTATATTATTGCTTTTTTCACATTTATTAAAGTGTTTTCCAAGCTTGCTGGTCTCATTACTACAGGAAACTCCTTGTTCATTATGTTTAGAAGCCATTGTGGAACCCCCTCTTAGAATGTGTACCAAATGCACTGACCTTTCTATAAGTTATAAAGATCATATTATGGCTTTTAAAGATTTATCACCTGAGGTTTCTGAGACTGACAAAAGGGAGGTTATGTCATCTAGCTCTCCCCACGTGTCAGAACCTATAACTCCCGCTCAAGGGACGCCAAGTACATCTAGCGCGTCCAATGCATTTACCTTACAAGACATGGCGGCAGTTATGAATCATACCCTCACAGAGGTATTGTCCAAACTGCCAGGGTTACAAGGAAAGCGATACAGCTCTGGGGCTAGAACAAATACAGAGCTCTCTGACGCTTTAGTAGCTATGTCTGATATACCCTCACAATGTGCAGAAGTTGAAGCAGGAGAGCTTCTATCTGGGGGTGACTTCTCTGATTCAGGGAAGGCGTTACTTCAGTCTGACTCTGAAATGACAGCATTTAAATTTAAGCTTGAACACCTCTGCGTGTTTATCAGGGAGGTTTTAGCGACTCTGGATGACTGTGACACCATTGTAGTCCCAGAGAAATTGTGTAAAATGGACAAATACTTTGCAGTGCCTGTTTACACTGACGTTTTTCCAATCCCTGAGAGGTTTTCAGAAATTATTACTAAGGAATGGGATAGACCAGGTGTACCGTTCTCTCCCCCTCCTGCTTTTAAAAAGATGTTTCCTATAGATGCCGCTACACGGGACTCGTGGCAGACGGTCCCTAAGGTGGAGGGAGCAGTCTCTACCCTAGCTAAGCGTACAACTATTCCTGTCGAGGACAGTTGTGCTTTCCTAGATCCTATGGATAAAAAATTAGAGAGTTTTCTTAAGAAAATCTTTATACAACAAGGTTTTATTCTCCAGCCTCTTGCATGCATTGCCCCAGTCACTGCTGCAGCGGCTTTCTGGTTCGAGTCTCTGGAGGAGGCTCTACAGGTAGAAACCCCGTTGGATGATATCCTTGACAGGCTTAAAGCTCTTAAGTTAGCCAATTCATTTATTTCTGATGCCGTTTTTCATTTAACCAAGCTAACGGCTAAAAATTCAGGTTTTGCCATTCAGGCGCGTAGGGCGCCATGGCTTAAATCCTGGTCAGCTGATGTCACTTCAAAGTCTAAACTTCTCAATATCCCCTTCAAAGGGCAGACCCTCTTTGGGCCTGGACTGAAGGAGATTATTTTTTATATTACTGGAGGAAAAGGCCACGCCCTTCCCCAGGATAGGTCCAACAAGTTAAAGACCAAACAGACTAATTTTCGTTCCTTTCGAAACTTCAAGAGTGGCGCAGCTTCATCTTCCTCTTCTACAAAACAAGAGGGAAATTTTGCCCAGTCCAAGCCAGTTTGGAGACCTAACCAGGCTTGGAACAAGGGGAAACAGGCCAAAAAGCCTGCTGCTGCCTCTAAGACAGCATGAAGGAGTAGCCCCGGATCCGGGACCGGATCTAGTGGGGGGCAGACTTTCTCTCTTCGCCCAGGCTTGGGCAAGAGATGTCCAGGATCCCTGGGCTCTGGAGATTGTTTCCCAGGGATATCTTCTGGATTTCAAAGCTTCATCTCCAAAGGGGAGATTTCATCTCTCACAATTATCTGCAAACCAGATAAAGAGAGAGGCATTCTTACATTGCGTTCAAGACCTACTAGTTATGGGAGTGATCCACCCAGTTCCAAAGGAGGAACAGGGGCAGGGCTTCTATTCAAATCTGTTTATAGTTCCCAAGAAAGAGGGAACTTTCAGACCAATCTTGGATCTCAAGATCCTAAACAAATTTCTCAGGGTCCCATCCTTCAAGAGGGAGACTATTCGAACCATCCTACCTATGATCCAGGAGGGTCAATATATGACTACCGTGGATTTAAAGGATGCTTATCTACACATTCCGATACACAGGGATCATCATCAGTTTCTCAGGTTCGCCTTCCTAGACAGGCATTACCAGTTTGTGGCTCTTCCCTTCGGGTTCGCCACGGCACCAAGAATCTTTACGAAGGTTCTAGGGTCCCTACTGGCGGTTCTAAGGCCGCGGGGTATAGCAGTGGCCCCTTACCTAGACGACATCCTGATACAGACGTCGACTTTTCAAATCGCCAGGTCCCATACGGACATTGTTCTGGCATTCCTGAGGTCTCACGGGTGGAAAGTGAATGAAGGAAAGAGTTCTCTCTCCCCTCTCACAAGAGTTTCCTTCCTAGGAACTCTGATAGACTCAGTAGAAATGAAGATTTATCTGACAGATGTCAGGTTGTCAAAACTTCTAACTTCCTGCCGTGCTCTTTATTCCACTTCCCATCCGTCAGTGGCTCAGTGTATGGAGGTAATCGGATTAATGGTAGCGGCAATGGACATAGTTCCGTTTGCCCGCCTACATCTCAGACCACTGCAACTTTGCATGCTCAATCAGTGGAATGGGGATTACACATATTTGTCCCCTCTACTAAATCTGGATCAAGAGACCAGGGATTCTCTTCTCTGGTGGCTATCTTGGGTCCATCTGTCCAAGGGAATGAGTTTCCGCAGGCCAGAATGGACTATAGTAACGACAGATGCCAGCCTTCTGGGCTGGGGTGCAGTCTGGAACTCCCTGAAGGCTCAGGGTTCGTGGACTCTTCAGGCTTGGCCTCAGCTAGCTGCGGTCAGGTTCATCAGATTTCAGTTGGACAACATCACGACTGTAGCCTATATCAACCATCAGGGGGGAACAAGGAGCCCCCTGGAAATGTTGGAGGTTTCAAAGATAATTCTATGGGCAGAGGTTCACTCTTGCCATCTCTCAGCTATCCATATCCCAGGAGTAGAGAACTGGGAGGAGGATTTTCTAAATCGGCAGACTTTTCATCCGGGGGAGTGGGAGCTCCATCCGGAGGTATTTGCCCAGTTGATTCAACTATGGGGCAAACCAGAACTGGATCTCATGGCGTCTCATCAGAACGCCAAGCTTCCTTGTTACGGGTCAAGGTCCAGGGATCCCAAGGCAGCGCTGATAGATGCTCTAGCAGCGCCCTGGTCCTTCAGCCTGGCTTATGTGTTTCCACCGTTTCCTCTGCTCCCTTGTCTGATTGCCAAGATCAAGCAGGAGAGAGCTTTGGTGATCTTGATAGCCCCTGCGTGGCCACGCAGGACTTGGTATGCAGATCTGGTGGACATGTCATCTTTTCCACCATGGACTCTGCCGCTAAGGCAGGACCTTCTACTTCAAGGTCCCTTCAAACATCAAAATCTAATTTCTCTACGTCTGACTGCTTGGAGATTGAACGCTTGATTCTATCAAAGCGTAGTTTTTCCGAATCGGTCATTGATACCTTAATTCAGGCTCGAAAGCCTGTCACCAGGAAGATCTATCATAAGATATGGTGTAAATATCTTCACTGGTGTGAATCCAAGGGTTACTCATGGAGTAAGGTCAGGTATTCTTAGGATATTATCTTTTCTCCAAGAAGGATTGGAGAAGGGATTGTCAGCTAGTTCCTTAAAGGGACAGATTTCTGCTCTGTCTATTCTTTTGCACAAACGTCTGGCTGAGGTTCCAGATGTTCAGGCGTTTTGTCAGGCTTTAGTTAGAATCAAGCCTGTGTTTAAACCTGTTGCTCCGCCATGGAGTTTAAATTTAGTTCTTAAAGTTCTTCCGTTTGAACCTTTGCATTCCATAGATATTAAGCTTTTATCTTGGAAAGTTCTGTTTTTAGTAGCTATCTCCTCCGCTCGAAGAGCTTCGGAGTTATCTGCTTTACAATGTGATTCCCTTTATCTGATTTTCCATGCAGATAAGGTAGTGTTACGCACCAAACCTCTTCCTAAGGTGGTATCTAATAAGAATATCAATCAGGAGATTGTTGTTCCTTCACTATGTCCTAATCCTTCTTCAAAGAAGGAACGTCTATTACACAATCTTTATGTGGTTCATGCTTTAAAGTTTTATTTACAAGCTATGAAGGATTTTCGTCAAACATCTGCTTTGTTTGTTGTCTACTCTGGACAGAGGAGAGGCCAAAAGGCTTCGGCAACTTCTCTTTCTTTTTGGCTAAGAATTATAATACGCTTAGCTTATGAGACTGCTGGCCAGCAGCCTCCTGAAAGAATTACAGCTCATTCTACTATAGCAGTAGCTTCCTCATGGGCTTTTAAACATGAGGCCTCTGTTGAACAGATTTGTAAGGTGGCGACTTGGTCTTCGCTTCATACCTTTTCGAAATTCTATAAATTTGATACTTTTGCTTCTTCGGAGGCTATTTTTGAGAGAAAAGTCTTACAGGCAGTGGTGCCTTCCGTTTAAGTTCCTGCCTTGTCCCTCCCTTCATCCGTGTCCTAAAGCTTTGGTATTGGTATCCCACAAGTAATGGATGAACCCGTGGACTGGATACACCTTTACAAGAGAAAACAACATTTATGCTTACCTGATAAATTTATTTCTCTTGTGGTGTATCCAGTCCACGGCCCGCCCTGTCATTTTAAGGCAGGTGTTTTTTATTTTTAAACTACAGTCACCACTGCACCCTATAGTTTCTCCTTTTTTCTTGCTTGTCTTCGGTCGAATGACTGGGGGTGGCAGTTAGGGGAGGAGCTATATAGACAGCTCTGCTGTGGGTGTCCTCTTGCAGCTTCCTGTTGGGAAGGAGAATATCCCACAAGTAATGGATGAACCCGTGGACTGGATACACCACAAGAGAAATAAATTTATCAGGTAAGCATAAATTTTGTTTTTGTTGATTTGAATACCTGTAACTACCTAGCACTGATTAATTGGGAAAAAAAATTTTGTTTGGTGAGCCCATTAAGCCTTGAACTTCATAGACAGGTGCATTCAATCATGAGAAAATGTATTTAAGGTGGCCAATTGCAATTTGTTGTTCTCTTTGACTCTCCTCTGAAGAGTGGCAACATGGGGGCCTCAAAACAACTCTCAAATGACCGGAAAACAAAGATCATTCAACATTATGGTTTAGGGAAAGGCTACAAAAAGCTATCGCAGAGATTTAAGCTGTCAGTGTCCACTGTGAGGAACATAGTGAGGAAATGGAAGACCACAGGCACGGTTCTTGTTAAGGCCAGAAGTGGCAGGCCAAGTAAAATATTAGAGAGGCAAAGGCAAAGGATGGTGAGAACATTCAAAAGCAGCCCACAGACCACCTCCAAAGACCTACAACATCATCTTGCTGCAGATGGTGTCACTGTGCATCGTTCAACAATTCAGAGCACTTTGCACACGGAGAAGCTGTATGGTAGAGTGATGCGGAAGAAGCCTTTTCTGCACACACGCCACAAAAAGAGTCACTTGAGGTATGCAAACGCACATTTGGACAAGCCAGCTTCATTTTGGAAGAATTGCTGTGGACTGATTAAACAAAAACTGAGTTATTTGGTCATAACAAGGGGCGTTATGCATGGCGGCAAAAGAACACAGCATTACAAGACAAACACTTGCTGCCTACAGTAAAATTTAGTGGATGATCCATCATGCTCTGGGGCTGTGTGGCCAGTGCCGGTATTGGGAATCTTGTTAAAGTTGAGGGTCGCATGGATTCAACTCAAAGTTCTGGAATAGCCATCCCAGTCCCCAGACCTGAATATCATTGAAAATCTGTGGGGTGATTTGAGGCGGGCTGTACATGCTCAGCAACCATCAAACCTAACTGAACTAGAGATGTTTTGCAAGGAGGAATGGTTCAAAATACCTTCATCCAGAATCCAGACACTCATTACAGGATATAGAAAGCGTCTAGAGGCTGTTATTTCTGCTAAAGGAGGCTCTACTAAATATTGATGCCAAAATTTATGCACCTGTCTAATTTCGTTTGGATGCATATTGCACATTTTCTGTTAATCCAATAAACCTCATTTCACTACTGACCTATTACTGTGTCCTTTAGTTATTTGATAGATCAAAATGAAATTGCTGATCCAAACTCCCAATTATTTAGAAATGAAAATCATGGAAATTGTCAGGGGTCCTAAACTTTTGCATACAACTGTATATATCTATACCTGTATATATTCATATAGATATATAAACAATACATCTATGTCCACAGCACTCCTTTGTGTAAAAAATCATGCTGTGGACATAGATGTATTGTTTACTGGGATGAGGATAGAGCAGAATCCACAGTCTGCATCGGCACTAATACTATCCAGGAGCTGCTGTTTCTACATAAGGACTTTGCTCATATAGATATATAGGTATAGATATATATTTAAAAACAAACATCAGATAGATATATATGGTAAATGAAAGAGAAGTACCAGCGCTCAAGATAGAACACAGAAAGAAGATATATTCGTCTTTATCTTGGTTGAAGGGTAGATGGGTGTAAGTTACTGTATGTGGTCCCCAAACTATGTAACTACTCACTTCAGTACTAGTGATATTACAATTAGTAACAGTATTAACAACAACAACAGTTTGTCCAGATGATGATTAATGATAAATCATAAAGAATAAATCATAAAAAATGTTATTATAAATGAAAGTGCTGCAAGAAGTGGAGATTTTCAGTGTACCCCTGACACTGTATGGAATAATGGAAAAAAGCGAACAAAATCGTATATACTTCTGCGCAACTTCAAAGTACTGTGATAAGTACCAAATGGTGGTTAGATGATATATAAACCACACTTAGATAAAAAATAAAAAAAATTAATAAACACGTATAGTTTTTTCTTAGGTCTAGTAAAGCACATCCAAAATGGGAAAGAGTATAGTGGTCCTCTTACCGGAAATTACCTCAATCTTATGAGGTAATGTATGGTCACATAGTTAATGTTGTAAGTCCGTGGTCTGTCACTGTTGTTGCCTGTTCCTTCAGTGCAGCCTAGTGTATGGTAGTCCGTTGTATGGAACTTCCTGGGTCTTGTGCTTGATTCTGAGTATCTCTTGGCTGTAAGGTAGTTGTCGTCCTGAGGTCTTTCCCAGGTGTCTCAGATGAAGGTATAGGAGAAAAACAAAGAGAACATAGCGTAATCCAGTAAAAAAAATATATGTTTATTTACAATAAAAAGATAGGAATTTCACTCACATGCAGTACCCTCAATCAAATATGAGGTAAGTATAGGCACATCAGATGATACAAATACATAGGCAAGATATGCTTCTATTATCTTTCATTCGTAAAAGAGCTGCTTTTTATAAGGAAGATGCAGGCGATTAGCCCCACAGGATAGCTGTGTCAGTGAGTAAGTGATTGATCTTAGGGTATGGAAGTAAACAGTATGTCTCCAAATCCCATAGGCAATATATACAAACCAGATGTTGTTTTTAACAAATGTATATACACTCTGATACTGTTGCTGTAGAAGTCAAATCCCATAAATAGTAGTTAAAAAGCGTTTATGCCAAGCTGGCTCCGACCGTCTGCAGCTAGTCGGAGTCTAATCTGGGACACAAATACCCAGCAGTGGTACAGCGGGTCTACCTCCGCTGACTGAAGGAGGTGGGAGCGGGTAAACAAAGTGTTGGCCGGTTCACACAAAAAGTTCACGTGAGGAAACAGTACTGCCA